>NC_059427.1:1088335-1115354 GCF_021028975.2 Sphaerodactylus townsendi
GGGGTAAATCTATATATATCCTTGTAGAACTTTGTCCATTGTTCTAATGTTATGATTTCTTCCATGTTTTGTGCCCATTTGATCATGTTATTTTTTACCACTTCCTGTTCTATTTTTTGTTCCAGCAAGATCTTGTAAATTGTACAAACATTTTTAATATCTTGTCTCGTCAGGGCTAAATCCAGATCTGTTTTTTTTTCTTTTCCCCATTTTTTTTATCTTCTTTCAGACTATTCTGTAATTGTAGGTATATGTACCATTGACATGTACTGTCTTTTATAATTATGTTGTCCTTGTTTTTCATTACAGGTTCATCGTAATTCCAATGAAGTATTTCTTCATACCTCAACCAATGTTCTTCCATACTCCTTTCTCCTCCTAACATGGATTCCAATCTGGACACCCACGTGGGCATCTTAATGTAAAATTTGTTTCTGTATTTTATCCATATTTTTAAAAGTCTGTTCCTAATAAAATGGTTTTTGAAAATTTTATCTGGTGTTTGTTTGTTTCCTTTCTGTGGCCATAAGTAGGCATGCCATCCTCTTTGTATGTCATGTCCTTCTAATTGTAGTAACTTATGATTATATAATAGGATCCATTCCTTCACCCAGGTAATAGCTGCCGCATCGTGATATAATTGTAGATCCGGAACCCCCAAGCCTCCTTGGTTTTTATTTTGTATAGTCCATTTATACCTTACTCTTGGTTTTTTTCCCTCCCATAAGAATTTGGATAATTCTTTTTTCCATTTTTCAAAATTTGCTATAGATATAATGAGGGGGATGTTTGTGAAGAGGAAGAGGAATTTTGGTAGTATATTCATTTTTATTATACTTATTCGTCCCAAGAGGGAGGTTTGTATTCCTGACCATTTTTTTAGATCTTCTTTATTTTTTGCCCATTGTAGGTCATAATTGTTGTGTATTAAATTATGATTATTTTCTTCTAAGATTACACCCAAGTATCTAATCTTTTTCTCTATTGTTATATTTATTTTCGCTTCCAGGCTTCTTCTTTCTTTTTCTATCACATTTATCACAAACATTTTGGTTTTTTTCAAATTAATTTTGAAGCCTGCCAGCTTTCCGTATTCTTCTATTATTTCTAATACTTTAGGTGCTTTGATTAATGGGTCATCAACGATCAGGACTACATCATCTGCATATGCCAATACTTTCATACAGTATTTTTTGATTTTTATCCCTTTCAGGAATTCTTGATTTGTTATGTTCCTTAATAGTACCTCTAGTGTTGTTATAAATAATAGTGGGTGTCATGGAAGATGCTATCGCTACAGTAAAGGGAAGTCACATATGACTGTGAAAAGCATCTTTGCCTTTTGATCTCCTGGAGGGAGGACAGGAAATTATGCAGAGGTGCTAGCATGAAACTTCAAAGGTTTTGGAAACCTCATGGCGAGCGGGAAAAGTTTTCTTGGAGAGTGAGGGAACAAAGCCTAGGTGATTCTATCATGGGCTAAGCTAAGAGAAGCACCTCTTGGCTGGAGGTCCCAAGAGATCCACAAGAAGCATTCAGCTGGTCAATTTCTCTAAATGCATTTATTACAAATATTATTGCTACAGGTTTATCTGGTTTTTCTTTTAGATATTCTAGCGTGTTTAGGATTTTTCGAATATTGTTGTGTATGTGCCTTCTGGGGAGGAATCCTGTCTGTTCTTCAGAGATGTAATCATTGAGAACTTTTTTTTAGTCTGCTAGCTAGGATACTAGTAAAAATTTTGTAATCTAAGTTAAGAAGGGAGATTGGGTGAAAATCTTTTGTTTCTAGAATTTCTTCTTTGCTTTTAGGTATCAGGGAAATAAGGGCTTGATTCCATGATTTAGGAGTCATTCCTGTTCTCATGATCCCATTATATAATCTTTCCAGGTGGGTTATCAATTCTTCACTAAAGGTTTTGTAATATTTTGCCGTTAGTCCATCTATACCTGGTGATTTGTTTTTTAGATTCTTTATTGTAGTTTCAATTTCTATTGTTGTGACTGGTTTATTCAGTTCTTCTATTTGTTCCTTTTTTATTTGTTTTATATTTTGTTTTTTTAGGTATTTCAGTTTAGGTATTTCAGTTTAGGTATTAAAGTTTTTTTAGGTATTTCAGTCTTTTCTATTTTTGCTTTTGAGTATAATTGTTGATAGAATTCTACAAACGTTTTTAGTATTTTCGTATGTTCTGAGATTATTTTGGAGTTTTCTCTTATCTGATTTATTACCTTTTTTCCTGTTGTTTTTTTATTTTATTCGCCATCCATTTCCCCACTTTGTTATCTAATGCATAATATTTTCGCTTCAATTGTAGTAGATTATTTGTTATTTTATTTGTTAATAGCAATTCAAGCTGATCTTTAACTAATTTTATTTGTTTTAATATTGATTTTTTGTCTTTTTTCTTTTGTAATTTTTGTTCTAGCTCTTTTAATTTTTTTTCCAGAATTTGGTTTTCCCCTTCTCTAATTTTCTTTATTTTAATTTCTTGGCTTTTTAAATAACCCCTCATCACTACTTTATGGGCTTCCCATAATGTATCCTCATCCTTAACCGTGCCTAAATTTATTTCCCAATAATCTTTCAATTGTTTTTTGAGTTCCTCTATATTGGATAGACTCCCCAGACTCCAATCCTTCATTATCCATATCTTATTTCTTTTTTTAATTTGTATTTCCCATCTTATCGGGTTGTGATCGGATATTACCCTGGGTTTAATTTCAATTTTTTTTGTATTTATATCCATTTTTTTTGGAGGCTAGAATCCATATCTATTCCTAGAGTCCAATGATTTAAACCCTATTTGAGAGTAAAATATGTAGTCTTTTTTGTGTTCCTTGATTTGTTTCTCCATATGTCATGGAGATTTAATTTGTAAAATCATCTCAAAAAATACTTTTCGGTAATTTTCTCCTTCTTTATCTTTTTTTAAGATCTCTTTTATTTTCCTTTCTCAGCACTCTGTTTACTTTTTTTAATCTTTACTGGGGTCCTATTACCCCGTTGAAATCTCCTAATAAAGAATCAGTTCTTAGTGCTGATATTTTTATTAATTTCTCCTTCAATTTCTGATAGAATTCCATGTCTTTTTTGGTTTGGGGCATGGAGACTCCCACCACTAAAAATTGGTATGTTGTCAAGCTGTTATTTCCGATCCCCAGAAATCTCCCTCTCTTATCTCTAAATTATTTCTTTGGGCTGAAGGTATTCTTTTTAACATATATTGCCACTCCCCAACTTTTTTTTCCCTATATCCTGCATTGGAATAATTTTCCTACTAATTTTTTTATTTTCTATGAAGTTTCCTCCCATTTTTTATGTGTGTTTCTTGTATACACATGATATTTGTAAAATTTTCCCTTGAGTTCAGATAGGCAAAATACATTTTTTTTTCTTCTTTTCCCAGGAGTGATTTAAAACCATTTTACACATTTACCAAGTAATTATGTTCAATCCCATTAATAAACCCCTCCTCCCTATTTCCCTTCTTTCTTACTTTTCTTGGTAAGGAGATGTAAGTGGATTTGTTTGTTTCTGTAAAAATTCCTGTGCTTGAGGGAACTCGTGGTCAGATTTCGATTCTTCTCCCCTTCCATGCGAATGACACTCCCTCAGGTATGATCCAGCGATAGGTGGTGTTTGTTTCCTTCAAGAAGCTTATCAGTTTTTTATAATCTTTTCTTCTCTGCTGGATGGATACCGGTAGTTCTTTCATAATAATGATTTTTGCTCCATCCAGTTTAAAGATTTTCTTTGAGTTAGCTCGTAGTAGTTGGTCCTTTAAGTCTTTCCTTACCACACTTATCACTATGTCACGGGGGTAGCTTCGATTTCTGGAAGATCTGGTGTTCACTCTATAAATCTGGTCCACTTCTCTTGGGACGTCTTCTCTTTGTAATCCCCAAATCTCCATAAGTAGAGGCATTATTCTACTTAATGTATTTTCGTCCTTAGCTTCAGGGACCCCTCTAATCCTCAGCATTCTCTCCTTTTGATTGTATTCCAAAATTGCAAGGGTGTCGTCCTGTCTCATATTATGATCTCTGATGTTATCTAGTGCATCCTCTACTTCTACCAATCTTGATTCTTTTTCTTTTAACTCTTCCTTGAAGGAGAAGATTGCATCTTCCAACTTTTTAATATTACCCAGTTCTTTTTTAAGGTCCTTAATTTCTTCTTCCATTCTTGTTAATCTCTCTTTAGTTTCTTGTTGGAAGGTAATTGTCTCCTTTTGTGTGCATATTAGGGAGACTTCCTGAAAGTAATTTCTATTTTGGCATTGAGATCTCGCCATTTTCTCCCAGGGGTCTTTGGGTCACCAAATCCGTTTTCAAACCTTTTCAATTCGTTTTAGCTGGGGTTGCCCTAGAGCTTTGCTCCTGACGTCATTCCCCTTGCTTTGGGGATAGATCATTCCCATCCCGTGAAGTCTTCTCCTACTTGCTTGCTTTAATCCGGCTTCCCACCTTTCTTGTTCCGCTTTGTTTTAAATGGGTGAGCTTCTTTATCTTCTTGCTCAGAGCTCTTGCGCTTTAAGTCTTTTACTCAAGCTCCTGTGTTGCACGTCTGTCCCTGCTTGTTGTTTTAAGTGGGGCGAGCTACACAACGCTTAGCTCAAGCTCACTGCGCGCATTACGTCCGTCTCGCGCCGTTAGAACCGGAAATCCCAGGACCTCCTTCACTTTGTTTTGCTTCTTTGTAATTTCCTGTCTCTGGGGTGCTCTGTTTTCTACGTTAATCGCTTTAGTAAACTCAAAGGGTCTTAAAGGATGCTTTAAAGGGTACGTCACCAATTAATCTTTTCCCCTTGTTTCTCTTTAGATTTTTCTCTTCTCCGTACGGCCTTGAGCGCTTCAAAGTGAGTCATCAATTTAGTTTTGTTTCTTATCTTATCTTCGGGTGTCCAGAGTCGGGACGAGCAGCGATAACCTTCCCTCGTCTCCCCTGAGGTTTCCTCCGAAATTCTTTTCTTTCTTCTTGTCTCTTCCACAAATGTTCAAGTTTTCTTTCTCGTCTCTCTGGACCTTTCCAGGTCTTTTTCTTTTTTTTCCCTTAAGGTCTTGTATTTTTTGTAAAGTCACGTTTAAGGTTAGTAGAGTGCCTATTTTTCTTACTCTCCGTGATTTTTTTCTCCGATATTTATGCCAGCCGGTATGGCCCCTCCTTCTTTTGACGGCACAAGCCGGGCTGTGAGTTCTCCGCGTTATTTTTGCAACTGGAGGAATTCCGGCCAGTCATTACGGCTGTCACCCGGCAATATCACACACCTCCCTTGCTATCCTGTTGCGATTTCCCTCTCCCTTTTGGAGTTGGGAAATATCCTCCGTCCCTATTAGGGTTTGCTCAATATCTCACAGATGCCTCTGCAGCTAGTTTCAGAGGCTGCTGAGGGCGGCCATGTCCCGACTGGAAGTCGCGTAATCATTTTCTTTTTAATAAATACTTTTTAAACCTTAGATGTGGAGGACAGTTCTCTGTACCACTAATGCCCATACTGCCGTGGACACGCTATTTAAACAGGAGGTAAAGGAAGGCCTTGCAGCTTTTCCTCCAGGACGTCCAATCTATCCTGTGGAACCCAGGAGAGGGGAACCAAGGGGAAACTGAGGCAGAGGCCTCGTAGTTGGAAAGGAAGCTGGGAAATCCTGATCTTCCCTAGCAGGCAGTCCAAATGATCAGATGGTGGCGGCGGATTACCCAGAGAGAAAGCTAGCCCTCTCCAGGAAAAGTTGGCAACTCCTGGGAGAATTCAGAGAGCGAAATAGGGCCTGCCAGCCAAAAGCAAGCCTGTTTCACCACAAGTGCTTTAAGAAAAAGTGAATATTACATACGTAGTATATGATAGCCAATCAAACCTACAATTCAAATAGCCACAGAACCACTGGGTTTTTCACTAAACTCTGAATGAAAGGCAGGTTGAATTTTTAATGCAGCCTCAGACATATGACATCCATGTCTAGACAGAAGTAGGTGATGGCTGGAAAAAAAGAGAGAAAGAAGAAGGAAGGAGGGTGGTTATCACTTAAGTTCTTGAACTGTGCAAAGGTTATTCAGGTATCCAAATAAAATGGAAAATCTTGATGGATGAGCGAGGAAACCAATTCTTAAAAATAAAAGGAAGGAAAAGATTACAGAAATAGAATCAAGAACCTCATGCAGCATTCCACGTATGAACACATAGGAATGAAAAGAACTCTTATAATAATCAGAGTAATGGAACAGAAAAGTACACAAAAGGAAGAACAGAACTAACCAGGCCAACTGAATTTCGTTCCATGTTCTGAGCATGACACCTTAAAGATTACTACATTGACTTTCTACTCTCCAGGAGGTGCCTTTCCACAATGCTAAGGGAAGATGAGGATCAAATTGGGGTGCCTCATCTGAGAGTGTACAATAAGCACTGCTGAGGCCTCTCCTTTGTGTGACTTTTTTGATGCTGGTGAAGATGGCCACTCTGACTGAATCTCTTTCCACACTCTGAGCATTCAAAAGGCCTCTCCTTTGTGTGAGTTCTTTGATGCCTTTGAAGAGTACCACTCAGACTGAATCTCTTTCCACACTCTGAGCATTCAAAAGGCCTCTCCTTGGTGTGAACTCTTTGATGCTGTTGAAGAGTGTCATTCCGACTGAATCTCTTTCCACACTCTGAGCATTCAAAAGGCCTCTCCATTGTGTGATCTCTTTGATGCTGTTGAAGAGTGTCATTCCGACTGAATCTCTTTCCACACTCTGAGCATTCAAAAGGCTTCTCCTTTGTGTGAACTCTTTGATGCTTTTTAAGATTACCACTCTGACTGAATCTCTTTCCACAATCTGAGCATTCAAAAGGCCTCTCATTTGTGTGACTTTTTTGATGCTGGTGAAGATGGCTACTCTGACTGAATCTCTTTCCACACTCTGAGCATTCAAAAGGCCTCTCCTTTGTGTGAGTTGTCTGATGCTGCTGAAGATTGCTACTCTGACTGAATCTCTTTCCACACTCTTGAGCATTCAAAAGGCCTCTCCTTTGTGTGAATTCTGAGATGCCGGTGTAGAATGCCACTCCGACTGAATCTCTTTCCACACTCTGAGCATTCAAAAGGCCTCTCATTTGTGTGAGTTATTTGATGCCGGTGAAGACTGCCACTGTGACTGAATCTCTTTCCACACTCTGAGCATTCAAAAGGCCTCTCGTTTGTGTGAGTTCTGAGATGCCGGTGTAGACTGCCACTCTGACTGAATCTTTTTCCACACTCTGAGCATTCAAAAGGCCTCTCATTTGCGTGAGTTAATTGATGCCGGTAAAGATTGCCACTCTGACTGAATCTCTGTCCACACTCTGAGCATTCAAAAGGCCTCTCCTTTGTGTGGGTTCTTTGATGCTTTTTAAGACTGCTACTGTGACTGAATCTCTTTCCACACTCTGAGCATTCAAAAGGCCTCTCCTTTGTGTGAGTTGTCTGATGCTGGTGAAGAGTGCTACTCTGACTGAATCTCTTTCCACACTCTGAGCATTCAAAAGGCCTCTCCTTTGTGTGAGTTCTTTGATGCTTCTGAAGATTGCTACTCTGACTGAATCTCTTTCCACACTCTGAGCATTCAAAAGGCCTCTCCTTTGTGTGAGTTCTTTGATGCTTCTGAAGATTGCTACTCTGACTGAATCTCTTTCCACACTCTGAGCATTCAAAAGGCCTCTCCTTTGTGTGAGTTCTTTGATGCTTCTGAAGATTGCTACTCTGACTGAATCTCTTTCCACACTCTGAGCATTCAAAAGGCCTCTCCTTTGTGTGAGTTGTCTGATGCTGGTGAAGAGTGCTACTCTGACTGAATCTCTTTCCACACTCTGAGCATTCAAAAGGCCTCTCCTTCGTATGAGTTATTTGATGCTGTTTAAGACTGCTACTGTGACTGAATCTCTTTCCACACTCTGAGCATTCAAAAGGCCTCTCATTTGTGTGAGTTATTTGATGCCGTTGAAGACTGCCACTCTGACTGAATCTCTTTCCACACTCTGAGCATTCAAAAGGCCTCTCCTTTGTGTGAGTTGTCTGATGCTGGTGAAGATGGCTACTCCGACTGAATCTCTTTCCACACTCTGAGCATTCAAAAGGCTTCTCCTCTGTGTGAGTTCTCAGATGCCGTTGAAGATTGCCACTCTGACTGAATCTCTGTCCACACTCTGAGCATTCAAAAGGCCTCTCCTTTGTGTGATTTCTTTGATGCACAAGGAGCTTTGACCTGCAGCTGAAGAACATTCCACACCAAAAGCATTTACACCCCCTCAGTATACTATTGTTTGGAATGTGCACATTACCCTTTCTTTTACCAGAGAAGATCATTCTGTTCTCTAAGTAGATTAGTGGCTTCTCTCCTGAATGAACCCTTTGATGTTGAAACAGATTTGATTTTTGTGAGAAGCTCTTGCCACAATCTGAGGTGCTCTCAGTTTTCTCTCCTTTGTGTTTTATTTGATGCCTAAGGAGCTCTACTCTGCAGAGGAAAGTCTTGCCACACTCCAAGCATTGATGGGTCTTCTTTCTACTGTGCATTTCCAAGTGGATCTCGTATTGGCTTTTATCTGAGAAGTTCATTCCACACTCTGTGCACTTATATGCTGGGATTTTACAGAAGTCTGCTGCTTGGGATTGAACAGGCTTATCCCTGGTCTTGTCTGCATGGCTTCCCTCCTGCCTCGGTGCTCCGTCTCTCTTCTCAAACGTTCCTTCAGAAACATCATCCTTGTATTTTTCCACAGAGGACCCCTGGAATAGCCCCACCGTCTCCTCTGCATGTGCTGCTGGAAGACAGAAAGAGGTCCAGTCAGCAACTCAACAAGAAGCCCGCCCACCCACCCGGCACTGCTCATTAAGGGGTGACCATGACCTTTTTCCCCCCTCAACTGAGCTGCAGGTCACACCTCCTCCCCAGCCTAACCCTCCAGGTCATCAGTTTTTACATTTTATTCCACTGTAAAGGATTCAAGTGGGAAGGAATTTCCCCCCACTGTTCACATTTGACTTGTCACATGGCTCTTTTGAGCCTCTGCTACTGATGATTAAATAGAGGAAGAAGGGGAAGAAAAGGCTTTTATACCCCACTTTTCTCTACTATAAAGTTCCTCACAACGGCCTGCAGATCACATTCCTTTTCCCTCCCCACAACAGGCACCTTGTGAGGTCAGTAGGACTGGGAGAGCTCTGAGAGAACTGGGCCTGGCTCCATGTCACGCAGCAGGGTTCATGGGGAAGAGCAAAGACTCCGACCCCTCCCTCCATAAGAACATAAGAACAAGCCAGCTGGATCAGACCAGAGTCTATCTAGTCCAGCTCTCTGCTACTCGCAGTGGCCCAGCAGGTGCCTTTGGGAGCTCACATGCAGGAGGTGAAAGCAATGGCCTTCTGCTGCTGCTGCTCCCGAGCACCTGGACTGTTAAGGCATTTGCAATCTCAGATCAAAGAGGATCAAGATTGGTAGCCAGAGATCGACGTCTCCTCCATAAATCTGTCCAAGCCCCTTTTAAAGCTATCCAGGTTAGTGGCCATCACCACCTCCTGTGGCAGCAGATTCCAAACACCAATCACACGTTGCGTGAAGAAGTGTTTCCTTTTAGTAGTCCTAATTCTTCCCCCCAGCATTTTTAATGGATGCCCCCTGGTTCTAGTATTGTGAGAAAGAGAGGAAAATTTCTCTCTGTCAACATTTTCGATCCCATGCATAGTTTTATAGACTTATTTATTTATTTATTTATTTATTTATACTTTAGGCTTATATACTGCCCCGTCCCCGAAGGACTTCAATCATATCCCCCCTCAGACGTCTCCTCTCCAAACTAAAGAGTCCCAAACGCTGCAGCCTCTCCTCATAAGGCAGGTGCTCCAATCCCTCAATCATCCTCGTTGCCCTTCTCTGCACTTTTTCTATCTCTTCAATATCCTTTTTGAGATGCGGCGACCAGAACTGAACACAGTACTCCAAGTGTGGTCGCACCACGGCTTTATATGAGGGCATGACAATCTTTGCAGTTTTATTCTCAATTCCTTTCCTAATGATCTCCAGCATAGAGTTTGCCTTTTTCAAAGCTGCCATGCATTGAGTTGACATTCCAATGGAACTATCAACTAAGACGCCCAAATCCCTTTCCTGGTCTGTGACTGATAGCACTGACCCCTGTAGCGTGTATGTGAAGTTTGGATTTTTTGCCCCTATGTGCATCACTTTACATTTTGCTACATTGAACTGCATTTGCCATTTCTTAGCCCACTCACCTAATTTATCAAGGTCCGCTTGGAGCTCTTCGCAATCCTTTGCGGTTCTCACCACCCTACATAATTTGGTATCATCTGCAAACTTGGCCACCACGCTACCCACCCCTACTTCCAGGTCATTTATGAATAGGTTAAAGAGCACTGGTCCCAAAACGGATCCTTGGGGGACACCACTCCTTACATCTCTCCATTGTGAGAACTTCCCATTTACACCCACTCTTTGCTTCCTGTTTCTGAACCAGTTTTGAATCCCTAGGAGGACTTCCCCTCTTATTCCTTCATTGCTGAGTTTTCTCAACAGTCTTTGGTGAGGAACTTTGTCAAAAGCCTTTTGGAAATCCAAGTAGACAATGTCCACTGGTTCCCCCTTATCCACATGCCTATTTACACCCTCAAAGAACTCTAGTAAGTTTGTAAAACAGGATTTGCCTCTGCAAAAGCCATGCTGACTCTTTCTCAGCAGGTCTTGCTTTTCTACATGTTTTATAATTTTATCTTTAATGATAGATTCTACTAATTTGCCAGGAACAGATGTCAAACTGACTGGCCTGTAATTTCCCGGGTCCCCCCTAGATCCTTTCTTAAAGATTGGTGTGACATTGGCCATCTTCCAGTCTTCAGGGATGGAGCCTGATTTCAGGGATAAGTTGCATATTAAAGTGAGAAGATCAGCAATTTCATGCTTGAGCTCTTTAAGAACTCTTGGGTGAATGCAATCTGGGCCAGGGGATTTGGTAGCATTTAGTTTATCAATGGCTGCCAGAACTTCTTCCTTGTCTACCACTATCATCGCTAGTTGCTCAGAATCGCCTCCTAAGAAGCTTGGTTCAGGTGCAGGAATTTTCCTTACCTCCTCTTGGGTGAAGACAGATGCAAAGAATTCATTCAGCGTCTCTGCAATCTCCCTGTCATCTTTTAGCACACCCTTTGTTCCTTTGTCATCTAACGGGCCTACCACTTCCCTTGCTGGCTTCCTGCTTTTGATGTACTTGAAGAATTGTTTGTTGCTGGTTTTGATGTTCGCAGCCATGCGTTCCTCATAATCCTTTTTTGCCTCCCTTACAGCTAACTTGCTTCTCTTTTGCCACCATTTGTGTTCCCTCTCATATTCTTCATCAGTCAAACTGGACTTCCATTTTCTAAAAGACATTTTCTTTTTTCTGATAATTTCCTCAACCTCTCTTGTTAACCATGGTGGCTTTCTTTTGGACTGGGTGCTGCCTTTCCTAACCTGCGGAACACATTCCAGCTGAGCTTTTATGACTGTGTTTTTAAATAACCTCCAAGCATCCTGGACAGTTTTGACTCTCTTGATTTTCCCTTTCAGCTTCCTGCGCACTATCCCCCTCATTTTTGAGAAATTTCCCTTTCTGAAGGCGAATGTAACTACATTAGTAGTTGTCACTTGTTCACATGCAGAGATACTGAAACTGACAGCATTGTGGTCGCTGTTCCCTATCGGCTCAACAACACTGACTTCCTGCACCAGGTCCTGGGTTCCACATAGAATTAAATCTAGGATCACCTCTCCCCTGGTTGGTTCCACAACCATCTTCTCTAAGCCACAGTCATTTAGCATATCCAGGAATGTTCTCTCCTTACTATGACCTGAACATGCATTTTTCCCGTTTATATGGGGATAGTTAAAATCACCTATTACCACTACATTTTTGTTTTTGTTGGCCTCTCTAATTTCTTTTTCCATCTCAGAATCCTCTTGTGCACTTTGGTCAGGGGGACGATAATATATTCCTAATATTAAACTGTCATTCACACCTGGTATTGATATCCACAGTGATTCTGTAGGGGAACCAGCTCCCCTTGCATTGTCTATTTTATGTGATACTATGCTCTCTTTGATGTAAAGGGCAACTCCACCCCCAATGCGCCCTGTCCTATCCTTCCTATAGAGCCTGTAGCCTGGTATAACAGCATCCCACTGGTTCTCCTCATTCCACCATGTCTCTGTAATGCCCACTATATCAATGTCCTCCTTCAAAACTCTGTACTCTAGCTCCCGCATTTTAGGTCGAATGCTTCTACTATTAGCATAGAGACACCAGTATACCCTGTCTCTGTCCTTAATCTGGGATTTATGTGCTTTTACCCTCAAGTCTTTTGTAGACACTATCCCTTGTCACATGCACATTGCTATGTTCCTCGCTTGTATGTGGTTGATTTAGAAAAACCTCCCTCTCTGTCTGCATCCCCATAGATACTCTATTCGAACCTAAGTCACCTCAGCTCCTGTCGGCTTTCCCCAGGGATCATTTTAAAAGCTGTTCTGCCACCTTTTTTAATGTTGAGCCAGCAGCCTATGGTTCCTCTTTGGTTCAGATGAAATCCGTCCGTTTGTACTGGCCTGCCTTGTCCCAAAAGGTTCCCCAGTTCCTGACAAATCTGAAACCCTCTGCCTTACACCACCTTCTGTATTTCTGAGAATGCCACCTTGGGGGTCCTGGACTTCAACCTGTTTCCTAGCAGCCTAAATTTAGCTTCCAGAACCTCCCGGCTACATTTCCCAATGTCGTTGGTGCCAATGTGGACCACAACTGCTGACTCCACCCCAGCACTGTCTAACAGCCTATCTAGACGAAGCGTGACATCCGCAACCTTCGCACCAGGCAGGCAAGTCACCATGCGGTCATCATGCCTCTCGCAAACCCAACTCTCTACATTTCTAATGATCGAATCACCCACTTCGAGGAGCCCCCCACCTCCCTGAGTTTACTGCTCTTAAGCACTAAGCCACGCTGCCTGTACAGAGGAGGTTACCGTGATCTCCTGCAACGACTTCTTGTTGTGATGAAAGCCATGAAGAGCTGGTTTTCAGTGTTTGCTGGGAGGAACGGAGAAGCCAAGACTTTGCTGAATGAACGCGACACTTTGAATCAGACCCCCATGGTTTTTGGAAGAGGTGTCAGTTGGGGGCAGGATGGATGAGACCCAAAGGCATTGAGGTGAGGGTTGCAGGAAACCAGATTGGCTATTGTTCAGTAACTCTCCCCACCCCACCCACTCACACCTTTCCCTGGAATGTCCCACATTGAAGGATGCAGCAGCCCCTGCAGAGCACCAGGTGAGGGCGGGGTCGAAAGGAGTTTCGGAGCCTCCCAGGTTCCAGGCCCCGGAAGGTCTCCCTCCCTCCCTCCCTCTCCCTTCCCAGCAGGCCTTGTGATTCTGATAAGGTTTGTCAATCTACCTAGCCAAAATGCTCTTCCCTACAGCTGTCAGGTGTAACCCATCCCTCGCCAGTAGCCCCTCCTCATGAAACCACAGACCATGGGCCCAGCAGCCGACGGGTTCCTGGCGGAGCCACTTATCCACCTCCACTGTTCTTCTGGGCCCGTGTCCTCCAAGTGGAAGCAGAGATGGAATGAGAACCTGTGCCTCCCGTTCCTCCAGCTTCCTTCCGAGAGCCTCAAAATCCCTTCTGATGCCCCGAAAGCGACGCCCAGCAGCGTCACTTGTCCCCACGTGGATGGAAAGGGAGGGGCAACGGTCTCCTCAGCCTCTCTGTGACATCAGGGATTCTTGCCCCACGGAGGCAGCAGACCTCTCGCGACATCTTGTCAGGGCTACCAGTGGAGCCCCCAACCCCCACTGCATTCAGCCCCCCCAAACTCCCCAAACGGACTTCTAGGGGGTTGAAAGAACCCTCCCCCCTCCGTTCACACTTGACTGGTCACGTAGCTCCTTTGAGCCTCTGCTGTTGATGGTTAAATGGAAGAGGAAGCAGAAGAGAAGGCTTTTGGGCACCACAGTTCTCTTCCCTAAAGATCCTCAAAGCGGCTCACCAATCCCATTCCTTTCCTCTCCCCACAACAGGCACCTTGTGAGGCAGGTGGGGCTGAGAGAGTTCTGGGAGAACGGTGACTGGCCCAAGGTCACCCAGCAGGCTTCATGTGGAGGAGCCGGGAATCAGACCTTTGCCTCCGGATCAGAGCCCGCCACTCTCAAGCGCTGCACCCGGCTGGCTCTGCAGACCACACTCAGAGGAGATCACCCTCCTTGGGAGGACAGGAGTGTTCCAATGGGTGTCAACGGAGAAACTAGGACGGGGCCCCTTCCAGAGTCTTCCTGGGGGCCTCTCAGTCCTGCACTGGCTCAGCTGCCTCAGGCAATCCAAAGAGGCTTTGGTCCCCCCACCCAGCCAGGCTGAATCTCGCTTTTGCTGCCTTCCTGCCACCTCGAGGCCTCCGCAAGGAAGCAAACGGCCGAACAGGCCTCAGCACCAAGTATCACTATTCAAGATTTTGACTCACGCCTCATCCGAAAAGCCTGCAATGTGTACCTCTGAGGGCACCTATGAGAGCTCCTTACCCAGAGAGGCCACGCTCCAGTAGTTCTCCAGCATGACGTCCTCGTAAAGAGCTCTTTGGTGTGGATCCAGCAACGCCCACTCTGCCTCGGTGAAATACACGGCCACCTCCCCAAAGGAAATCAGAGGCTGGAAGAAAGAGCAGATTCCCTCATGAGGGGTCATGCCAGGCAGAGACGGCATTCAGGGAGGGTGCAGGGCAGAAAACTCAGTTTGTGGGGTCCCCCCCAGCACCAACTGCAGGAGGAAAGAGCCCCTGAGAAAGGAGGGGGGACCCAGGCTGTCCCCAACGCATCTCCCCTACCTGCACTGGAAGAGCTGCAGCTGTTTCCATGTCTCTGCAAAGAGGGCGGATCAAGAGTGTCTCTTCACTGCCTGCGAGGGAGGGGAAAAGGGAAGAAAGAGCATCAGCCTCCATTTCCTGTCCTCTCTGCTCCAGTGAATCCTGCTTTATGCTCCTTCATTCCACGAAATCTTCCCAGAGGGACACTCAAAAAGAACCGAAACACTTTCCAGTAAGTGGCCAGAGGGGAGAAAGAGGAGCAAAAGGTACCCATGAGCCTCAGGGAGCTGTATAGGCCACTGACTCGTTCTTTGAGGGGGTAAACAGGCATGTGGATAAGGGGGAACCAGTGGACATTGTCTGCTTGGATTTCCAAAAGGCTTTTGACAAAGTTCCTCATCAGAGACTGTTGAGAAAACTCAGCAATGAAGGAATAAGAGGGGAAGTCCTCCTATGGATTAAAAACTGGTTGAGGAACAGGAAACAAAGGGTGGGTATAAATGGGAAGTTCTCACAATGGAGAGATGTAAGGAGTGGTGTCCCCCAAGGATCCGTTTTGGGACCAGTGCTCTATAACTTATTCATAAATGACCTGGAAGTAGGGGTGGGTAGCGTGGTGGCCAAGTTTGCGGATGATACCAAATTATGTAAGGTGGTGAGAACCGCAAAGGATTGCAAAGAGCTCCAGGCGGACCTTGATAAATTAGGTGAGTGGGCTCAGAAATGGCAAATGCAGTTCAATGTAGCAAAATGCAAAGTGATGCACATAGGGGCAGAAAATCCAAACTTCACATACATGCTACAGGGGTCAGTGCTATCAGTCACAGACCAGGAAAGGGATTTGGGCGTCTTAGTTGATAGTTCCATGGGAATGTCAACTCAATGCATGGCAGCTGTGAAAAGGCAAACTCTATGCTGGGGATAATTAGGAAAGGAGTTGATAACAAAACTGCAAAGATTGTCATGCCCTTATATAAAGCAGTGGTGTGACCGCACTTGGAGTACTGTGTCCAGTTCTGGTCGCCACATCTCAAAAAGGATATTGAAGAGATAGAAAAAGTGCAGAGAAGGGCAACGAGGATGATTGAGGGACTGGAGCACCTTCCTTATGAAGAGAGGCTGCAGCGTTTGGGACTCTTTAGTTTGGAGAGGAGACGTCTGAGGGGGGATATGATTGAAGTCTATAAAATTATGCATGGGGTAGAAAATGTTGACAGAGAGAATTTTTTCTCTCTTTCTCACAATACTAGAACCAGGGGCATCCATTGAAAATGCTGGGGGGCAGAATTAGGACTAATAAAAGGAAACACTTCTTCACGCAACGTGTGATTGGTGTTTGGAATATGCTGCCACAGGAGGTGGTGATGGCCACTAACCTGGATAGCTTTAAAAGGGGCTTGGACAGATTTATGGAGGAGAAGTCGATTTATGGCTACAAATCTTGATCCTCTTTGATCTGAGATTGCAAATGCCTTAACAGACCAGGTGCTCGGGAGCAACAGCCGCAGAAGGCCATTGCTTTCACATCCCGCAGGTGAGCTCCCAAAGGCACCTGGTGGGCCACTGCGAGTAGCAGAGAGCTGGACTAGATGGACTCTGGTCTGATCCAGGAGGCTCCTCCTAATTGTTATTATGACTTACTCTGGAGTAAACCTTCCAGGATCCAGCTGCCAGGATTTTCCCATGGGACACCTATCTGAAGCTCCTCCTGCAGAAGTAACCCCCACCGCCCTCCTGCCCTCCTGCCCTCCCTCCCTGGAAAGGGGCGTTTCCCCTCTTTAGTCTCCGCCCCTCTAGCAAACCCTTCCAGTGCTGTGTGGGTCAGTGGGGCTGACTTGTGGTGACCCTGTGGGGTTTTCCAGGCAAGGGGCGTTCAGAGGTGGTTTGTCGTTGCTTTTCTGCGCATGGGCTGAGGGAGGCCAGAGAGAACAGGGACTGGCCCAAGGGCACCCATCGGGCTCCGTGTGGAGGAGCAGGAATTGAACCCGGTTCTCCAGACTAGATTCCCCTGCCCTTAACCACTACACCCCCCCCCTGCTTGCTCCTTCCGTGCTGCAGACGCATCTGCAAAAGCCTCCTGCCCCCCCACCAGGAGAGGGGCCCAAATCCGCCCGGCTGCAGTCAGAGACTCCCCAGGAGCACAGGGGGCTGTTGAGGGGTCTAGCTCTGCCCACCTTTGCACTCCTGGGCTACCCCTGGCAGCTCGGCCACCTCAGAGAACGGCACGGTGGGGTGGAGGGGGGGTTGGCGGGGAGAAAACCAGGCAACCCAAAGCATTTCTACACACACAAGCCTCCTATCCAATTGGGCTCACTCCCAGGAAAGCGCTTTTAGGATTGCACTGAAAATCTGTGTTCCTGAAACATCTCGTCTGTTTCTCTGAACAACAACCCTGCCAGTGCGCTCCCCCCTATTTCTCCTCCGTGGTTGTGCCCTATTGGGGGGGGTCGCCATCTCACACTCGGGGAACTGGGGGTAGCGACCTACTCACGGCCAATGAAAGCGACTTCACCTTGAAATGGACTCAAGGATGGCTCAACTTCCCTCGCCCACCCCTGAGGAAGACCCCAACCTGCAACCCAGCAAACCCTCTTTTTGGACTTTCTTGGGGTCACGCCATCTCACACTTGGAAACTGGGGGGAACTGGGGGTAGCGACCAGCTCACGGCCGATGAAGGCGACGTCACCTTGAAACGGACAATGAACAAACTTCAGATGTATTTGTCCATTTTTACAAGACACAGGATACAGAACAGCAACGGAGTTTGTGACACAACAACAATTAACGCGTACCAGTTGAGGCCCGTTTTCCGACTTCTGCCCAGCCGGTCCTGTGGAGGTGGACGGACTTGCAGCTCCTTCCCGGCCTCCGCGTGTCGCCTGCTCTCTCTTCTCTGGAGTTTCTCGTAGCCCTCAAGTATTTATGTGCAGCTTCATAAAAAGGCCGGAGTCTTTTCTGAGGGAAACAATCAGCAGCTTCAGGCCCTCGAGTCACTCTGGAAAGATACACAAAACACCAACTGCAAACGTTCACAACCATCACAATACAGATTAATGGCCAGTCATGTTGGGGAGGGAGCAAGCTTGTTTCCTGCGGCTCCAGAGACCGGGACCAGGAGTCACGGGTTCAAGGGAAGGAAAAGAGATTCCACCTAAACATCAGGAAGAACTTCCTGGCCATCAGGGCTGTTCGACAGCGGAACTCACGGCCTCGGAGAGTGGTGGAGTCTCCTTCTTTGGAGGTTTTTACAGAGAGGCTGGAGGGCCACCTGTCAGGAGTGCTTTGCTTGTGTGTTCCTGCACTGCAGGGGGTTGGACTTGATGACCCTTGGGGTCTCTTCTGATTCCATGATTCCATGCCTTACTTTACAGGCAGTGCCGCAAAAATCACGCATCGACTTGTTTCATGGTGATGCGATGGTCCAAGAACATAATTCCAAAGAACGGATCCTCATGATTCCTGCACAAGGTCACCCTAAATTCACCAGCCAACCACAGGTCACGTTCACAGACAAAGGGGGCCCTGCAGAAATGGGGTATTCACCACTTTGTGGCACTGCCACGCACCAATGCACGGTCCCAAAGCACGGATCCTCGCGGGTTTTGCACGGGGTCACCTCAAATTCTGCCGTCAAATCAAACGTTATGGTGATGCCCAGAAACGACACCAATGTAATCATGGACCCACTGCTTTGTGGGGTCACAACTTCAGAGCCAAAACGGGACTGTCCGGCTCAAGGGGGCAGGTGGGAGAGTCCAGCCCTGAATGTCACAGCTATAAATCTTTCTCTGCCTCATAGGAAAACTCCCCGCTCACAGAAAGCCAGCACTGCAAGGAGAAAGACTGTGCCCCCTGTCTTTGCTTGCAGGGATCAGTTCACGGACGGTTGTCTCCCAGGCGTGCCGGATGGGGGCCTCCACCCTTCTCTCCCCTCCAGCACCCAGCCTGCTGACCCTGAAGAAATTATGCAATGCTGGTTCATAATCTCGGGGACCCTGGAGGGAAGCCCCCCCCCCCCCCACTTTGCAGGCAGGCAGGGGGGTGGAAAAGCAGCCCATTATGACTCAGGGAACCAGGAGTTCCATCGGGAGAAGGGAGGGGGGCTGGATGGGGTGGGGGCTCTTCCTCACCCGTTTCCCAGAGAGCAAAGGGGGGGGGCTGTATGGCATTGCTTGGGGTCCTGATGGGGTCTGGCTGCCAAGAGGCAGGGGAGGCTGACGGCGGGGGGGGGGGAGCTCTCACCAAATCTCCTGCCCCCCCCAGCCCCCTCCCCAGTCTATAGAAGGTCCCTTCCCTATTCAAGCCCTCTTGAGGGTCTCCATTCCCCGGCTCTTCTACCTTTGGGGGCTTCTTTGTTTTCCAGGAAGTGGCTCTTTCTGGCACAAGAAGGGGGGGGTTGGGAATGGGGGGGGGAAGGAGGGTTTTCTCCCCATCACTCACTGCTCCCCCCTCCCTTTCTCCGCACGTGGGGGGTCCGGCCTAGCAGCAGAGCCCCTCCCCACCAAGAAGCCTCGTCCAGACCCTCCGCTGCTTCCTCCCCCCCCCTTGCAAATCTGGATCACCCGCGAGCCCCCCGCCCCCCCGGGGGAGAAAGGGCTGCCTCTTTAAAAAAACCCTCCCCGGGTTTTGCAGTGGGGCGGGTCTCCTGGATCGGGGTCCTCCTCTGAACCCCCCCCCAACCAGCCCCCCTCCCTCCACCCCCACCTTCCAGCCCTGCAATCCTCTCCCCCCCCCCAACCAGCCCCTCCCGACTCACTGGGGAGGGGGCTGCCGACGGCGCTGCAGGAGCAAGAAAAAGGCACTTCCCCGCCTGCAGACCCCCAAAAGGGAGGAAGGAAGGATGTGGCGCGCCCCCCCCCCCCCGCCCCCTGCCCTGGAGGCCTCTCTAGGAGCTCGACTCCTTGGTGCGGAGCCAGTGGGGGGGGCACGTCCTCCAATGCCCTCCCCTCCCCTGCAAAAGGGGCCTCGGGGAGGGGGAGGAGCAGCGGAAGGGCGGGGAGGGGGCGGCTGGAGGAGGCCGGGAGCATTTGGGGAGGGGGCAGATCAGCCCCCCCCCGCCTTGAGAAGTTGCCCCTCCCAATCAAGCAGGGGGAGCAGGCTCCCCAGAGGCAGAAAGGGGGTCTCTATTGCCAACCCTCCCCCTCTTTTGGGGTGGGGAGGGGTCCCCAGGAAGCCCCCTGGATCTGCCCCAGGGATCAGGGGGGCTGGATCTGGCGGGGGGGGGCTGGCAAGGAGGTGGGGGAGGCAGGGAAGGGAGAGGTAGGATAATGGGGGCATCTCCCCCTCCCCAAAAGTCAGCTGCCCCCCTCTCTCGTGCCCCCCATTTCTTTTCATCTTTGATTAAAGGGGGGGGGGTTGAACTGTGTCAGTGCTGTCCTATATGAGGTTCATCGTTTGGATTTCATGGTTTTATATAAGTTGTCTTTTATCTTTGGAATCAGCTGCTCCGACCCCCCCAACCCCCCCCCCACGGGAAGGGCGGGGCAGTGAATATAAGGGCAACAGCATTGCTGATCTATACCAGCCGCCCCCCCCGCCTTGCCCTGGTTGGGGGGGCTGCCCTTTTCCCTCCCCAAAGGCCAGTTTGCAAGGAGACATGGGGAGGAAAGAGTGGGAGGGGGGTTGTTTGCCCCCCCCCCAACTAAGGGGTAATGGTTCCCCCCAACCGTCTCTGCCTCACAGAAACTGATGCCAGCCGGTGGTCCACCTGGGGGCCCCTCCCTCTAATGAGGCCTGCAAAGCACGCCAAGAAAAGTGGGGTGGGGACAGATGCCACCTCCAGTCCTGGAGACATGTCAAGAATTGGCACAAAGAGGCCAGACTGGGACAGAAAACCCCACAGAAAAGGTGGGGCGGGGGGGGCTGCCTCTCCTGGCTTCTCCTCTTTCCCCTGAGAGGCATATGGGGGGGCGCACAAGGGTCCAGGCCCCTCCCTGCATTTCAAGGGAATGAGATTTGCAGAGTGGGTTGAAGGAGGGTCTGGATGGGCCCTAGGGGGCAGGGGACTTGTGGGTCAAGGAGAGGGAAAGGTGCCTGAAGGGGACCCACAGCAGGGTCTGTCAGGGGCCAGTGATAGGATACCCCTCTCTCAACACAGTGGGGCTAAGCCAGGGGGAAACACACACACACCCCACCCACTGCTGCGCTCTGCACGGGGCCACCTGCAACGTCATACCTTTGGAATGGGCTTTTCCTTCGGGTCCCGTTAATTCCTGGTCCTCCCCGTCTCCTGGGATGTCAACTTCGTCGTCTGGGATGCTCCACTGCTGAGCTGAGCTCATCCTCTCTGGGCTGCTCCTCTGCTGGGCTAGGGGGAGGGCCACGTACCAGTCTTGCTGTGCCTGCGTGGGAGGTCAGCCATAGAGCCAGAGGGTCGGAAGGGCTCCCACAGGCCGTCTCCTCCAGCCCCCTGCACAGTGCAGGATCGGCACCGAGCATCCCTGACAAGTCCGTGTCCCGATCACCCTCCTCCTCCTCCTCCTCCTCCTCCTCTCTGTCGAGATCCTTTCTGAAGTGAGGCTTCCACAACTACACACAATACCCCACGTGTGGCTTGACCAATGCCATGTGCAGCAGGACGATCATCTCTTGGGATTTGGATGTCGTGCCTCTGTTGATACACCCCAAGATCACATCAGCCTTTTCTGCCACTGCGACACGCTGGGGGCTCATGTTTAACTGAGGTCGTGATCATACCCTGTTTCCCCGAAAACTGGACAGGGTCTTATATTAATGTTTGCTCTAAAAGGGGCACGAGGCCTTATTTTCAGGGGGTGTCTTATTTTCTGCCCCCCAGGAGCGTAGTGCCCAGGGGGCGGGGAAACAGAACCCAGGCCTGCTGTCTGCCACGCCCATCCGTGTGAGGCCACGCCCCCTGCCAGGCCGGGCAAGAGGGCCTCAGACCCCCAGGCTATGGGCAGCATTTCCAAAGTCATGACCTTCGGCTGTCACGTGGGTGTAACATGTTGCTGCTGCCCTGAGGGTGGGCAGGATAGGAAACGAAAAACGAATTGAAAGGCACGCCCCAGAGAAGATACCGGGACTGGGGGGTCCCCACTGCCCACCCCCTGGGGGGCATATATTCCCCACCCCCCACCCAGGTTCCTCTTCTGCAACCAGCCTCTTGTGCTTGAGAGCAGCTGCTGGGTGGGGGGAGGGTCAATCCCTAAGCGCCCCCCATGCCAGGCCCCCCTTTTCCTCCTCCCCCAGCCCCCTCCCCGCCAAGAGGACTGGCCCAGCCCCTCCCCTGCTTCCTCCCCCCTCCCCTCCCAAATGTCCATCACTCGCCAGGTCTCCCTCCACCATGTAAAGAAGGGGCTGCATTTGGCCCCCCCTCAAGCCTTGTGCAGAGAGGAGGGGGGAAAGAGGGAGCAGCCCCCACCCCCTCCCCAGGCTTTGCAGTGGGGCGGCTCTTCTGGATTGGGGCCCTCCTCTGACCCCCCCTTCTATTCACCCCACATCTCCCAGCCCTGCAGCCCCCCCCTCCAGCCAGCCCCCCTGGACTCACTGGGAGGGGCTGCCAATGGTGGCTTCCCCGCCCCCTTCCCTGGCGGCCTCTCTGGGATCGGGGGCTCTATGGCTTATATTCCTGTGGAGTGGGGGTTGCCGGAGGGGTGCAGGGAAGGGTCCCCCCATCCCTGTGGCTCCCCCCACGGCCCACTTGAGCCACAGCCACCGCGGGTGGAGGTTGAACCAGGGGGGTGGGGTGGCAGGCCTGCGGAATGCTGGTTTGTAGGGGGGTGATTTTGCCGCACCCCCACGTGACCACCTAGGTGGCACCTGGGTGACCCCATGTCCTTCTGGCAGGTATGCCACTTCCCCCAGGCCTGTGTCACCTTTCCATCCTGCTCTGGTGGTGAATTGGGGGGGAGCCGCCTAGTCGCCCTCCGGATCAGCTGTGGGGGGTTTCAGCAGTTGTGGGGGGTTTCAGCGGCATCTCCGTAACACCCTCCCCCCTTCTGCCCTCTGCAACCTCCAGCACCAGGGGCCAATCACGATGCACCTCAGCACAGCCTCCTAAGTGGCCCTGGTGGGGGGGGGGGGAACATAAGAACTAGCCTGCTGGATCAGACCAGAGTCCATCTAGTCCAGCACTCTGCTACTCGCAGTGGCCCACCTGGTGCCTTTGGGAGCTCACATGCAGGAGGTGAAAGCAATGGCCTTCTGCGGCTGCTGCTGCTCCTGAGCACCTGGTCTGCTTGAGAGGCATTTCCTGCAATCTCTTGGGATCAAGGAGGATCAAGATTGACAGCCAGAGATCGACTTCTCCTCCATAAATCTGTCCAAGCCCCTTTTAAAGCTATCCAGGTTAGTGGCCATCACCACCTCCTGTGGCAGCATATTCCAAACACCAATCGCACGTTGCGTGAAGAAGTGTTTCCTTTTAATTAGTCCCAATTCTGTCCCCCCAGCATTTTTCAATGGATGCCCCCTGGTTCCTAGTGTATTGTAGAGAAAGAGAGGAAGAATTTCTCCTGTCAACTGATTTTCTACCCCATGCATAATTTTTATAGACTTCAATCCCTATCCCCCCTCAGCCTCCTCTCTCAAACTAAAAGGAGTCTCCAAAGCGCTTACAGCCTCTCCCTCATAGGGAGGAGGTGCTCCCAATCCCCTCAATCATCCTCGTTGCCCTTCTCTGCACTTTTTTCCTAGATCTCCTCAATATCCTTTTTGGAGATGTGGCGACCAGAACTGGACATTTCAGGACTCCAAGTGCGGCTCGCACCACTGCTTTATATATAAGGGGGGCATGACAATCCCTTGCAGTTTTATTATCAACCTCCTTTCCTAATTATCCCCAGCATAGAGTTTGCGCTTTTTTCACAGCTGCCATGCATTGAGTTGACATTCCCATGGAACTATCAGCTAAGATGCCCCAAATCCCTTTCCTGGTCTGTGACTGATAGCACTGACCCCTGTAGCGTGTATGTGAAGTTTAGATTTTTTGCCCCTATGTGCATCACTTTACATTTTGCTACATTGAACTGCATTTGCCATTTCTTAGCCCACTCACCTAATTTATCAAGGTCCGCTTGGAGCTCCTCGCAATCCTTTGTGGTTCTCACCACCCTACATAATTTGGTGTCATTTGCAAACTTGGCCACCACGCTACCCACCCCTACTTCCAGGTCATTTATGAATAAGTTAAAGAGCACTGGTCCCAATCCTTGGGGGACACCACTCCCTACATCTCTCCATTGTGAGAACTTCCCATTTATACCCACCCTTTGGCTCATTCCGCACATGCAGAATAATGCACTTTCAAACTGATTTCAGTGCTCTTTGAAGCTGTGCGGAATAGCAAAATCCACTTGCAAACAGTTGTGAAAGTGGTTTGAAAACGAATTATTTTGTGTGTGCGGAAGGGGCCTTTGTTTCCTGTTCTTCAACCAGTTTTTACTCCATAGGAAGACTTCCCCTCTTATTCCTTCATTGCTGAGTTTTCTCAACAGTCTCTGGTGAGGAACTTTGTCAAAAGCCTTTTGGAAATCTAAGTAGACAATGTCCACTGGTTCCTCCTTATCCACATGCCTGTCTACACCCTCAAAGGATTTCCCTCTGCAAAAGCCATGCTGACTCTTTCTCAGCAGGTCTTGCTTTTCTACATGTTTTATAATTTTATCTTTAATGATAGATTCTACTAATTTGCCAGGAACAGATGTCAAACTGACTGGCCTGTAATTTCCCGGGTCCCCCCTAGATCCTTTCTTAAAGATTGGTGTGACTTTGGCCATCTTCCAGTCTTCAGGGATGGAGCCTGATTTCAGGGATAAGTTGCATATTAAAGTGAGAAGATCAGCAATTTCATGCTTGAGCTCTTTAAGAACTCTTGGGTGAATGCAATCTGGGCCAGGGGATTTGGTAACATTTAGTTTATCAATGGCTGCCACAGAACTTCTCTTCCTTAATCTACCACTGTCTTACGGCTGAAGTTCCTCGGATCTAGCGCCTCCTAAGAAGCTTGGATTCCAGGTGCAGGAATTTTCCTCACCTCCTCTTGGGTGAAGACAGATGCAAAGAATTCATTCAGCTTCTCTGCAATCTCCCTGCCATCTTTTAGCACACCCTTTGTTCCTTTGTCATCTAACGGGCCTACCGCTTCCCTTGCTGGCTTCCTGCTTTTGATGTACTTGAAGAACTGTTTGTTGCTGGTCTTGATGTTCGCAGCCATGCGTTCCTCATAATCCTTTTTTGCCTCCCTTACAGCTAACTTGCTTCTCTTTTGCCACCATTTGTGTTCCCTCTCATATTCTTCATCAGCCAAACTGGACTTCCATTTTCTAAAAGACATTTTCTTTTTTCTGATAATTTCCTCAACCTCTCTTGTTAACCATGGTGGCTTTCTTTTGGACTGGGTGCTGCCTTTTCTAACCTGTGGAACACATTCCAGCTGAGCTTTTATTACTGTGTTTTTAAATAACCTCCAAGCATCCTGGACAGTTTTGACTCTCTTGATTTTCCCTTTCAGCTTCCTGCGCACTATCCCCCTCATCTTTGAGAAATTTCCCTTTCTGAAGGCGAATGTAACTACATTAGTAGTTGCCACTTGTTCGCATGCTGAGATACTGAATCTGACAGCATTGTGGTCGCTGTTCCCTATCGGCTCAACAACACTGACTTCCTGCACCAGGTCCTGGGTTCCACATAGAATTAGCTCTAGGATCACCTCTCCCCTGGTTGGTTCCACAACCATCTTCTCTAAGCCACAGTCATTTAGCATATCCAGGAATGTTCTCTCCTTACTATGACCTGAACATGCATTTTTCCCGTTTATATGGGGATAGTTAAAATCACCTATTACCACTACATTTTTGTTTTTGTTGGCCTCTCTAATTTCTTTTTCCATCTCAGAATCCTCTTGTGCACTTTGGTCAGGGGGACGATAATATATTCCTAATATTAAACTGTCATTCACACCTGGTATTGATATCCACAGTGATTCTGTAGGGGAACCAGCTCCCCTTGCATTGTCTATTTTATGTGATACTATGCTCTCTTTGATGTAAAGGGCAACTCCACCCCCAATGCGCCCTGTCCTATCCTTCCTATAGAGCCTGTAGCCTGGTATAACAGCATCCCACTGGTTCTCCTCATTCCACCATGTCTCTGTAATGCCCACTATATCAATGTCCTCCTTCAAAACTCTGTACTCTAGCTCCCGCATTTTAGGTCGAATGCTTCTACTATTAGCATAGAGACACCAGTATACCCTGTCTCTGTCCTTAATCTGGGATTTATGTGCTTTACCCTCAAGTCTTTTGTAGACACTATCCCTTGTCACATGCACATTGCTATGTTCCTCGCTTGTATGTGGTTGATTTAGAAAAACCTCCCTCTCTGTCTGCATCCCCATAGATACTGTATTCCGAACCGAAGTCACCTCAGCTCCTGTCGGCTTTCCCCCAGGGATCATTTTAAAAGCTGTTCTGCCACCTTTTTAATGTTGAGCGCCAGCAGCCTGGTTCCTCTTTGGTTCAGATGAAGCCCGTCCCGTTTGTACTGGCCTGCCTTGTCCCAAAAGGTTCCCCAGTTCCTGACAAATCTGAAACCCTCTGCCTTACACCACCTTCTGTATTTCTGAGAATGCCACCTTGGGGGTCCTGGACTTCAACCTGTTTCCTAGCAGCCTAAATTTAGCTTCCAGAACCTCCCGGCTACATTTCCCAATGTCGTTGGTGCCAATGTGGACCACAACTGCTGACTCCACCCCAGCACTGTCTAACAGCCTATCTAGACGAAGCGTGACATCCGCAACCTTCGCACCAGGCAGGCAAGTCACCATGCGGTCATCATGCCTCTCGCAAACCCAACTCTCTACATTTCTAATGATCGAATCACCCACTTCGAGGAGCCCCCCACCTCCCTGAGTTTACTGCTCTTAAGCACTAAGCCACGCTGCCTGTACAGAGGAGGTTACCGTGATCTCCTGCAACGACTTCTTGTTGTGATGAAAGCCATGAAGAGCTGTTGTTCAGTGTTTGCTGGGAGGAACGGAGAAGCCAAGACTTTGCTGAATGAACGCGACACTTTGAATCAGACCCCCATGGTTTTTGGAAGAGGTGTCAGTTGGGGGCAGGATGGATGAGACCCAAAGGCATTGAGGTGAGGGTTGCAGGAAACCAGATTGGCTATTGTTCAGTAACTCTCCCCACCCCACCCA
>NC_059427.1:1115446-1167420 GCF_021028975.2 Sphaerodactylus townsendi
ATGGGCATGCGGAAGGGCGAGTGGGGCAGAAGTCCAGCATCTTGGGGGACCCCCCCAGCCTACTATTTCCCCACCCCTTATCAGCACCCTCCCTGCCTCCATTCCCCCCTGGGAGTCTTGAGTGGGGGGGGGATCTGCCCTGTTCAGCACCACCCACCTCCAAAGAACTACACTGAATAAGCCCCCTATGCGCCCCCCTACCCCCAGGTGCTCAGAGACTGACCCAACCCCTCTTCCTTGGGCCAGGAGCACTCCTGTAACAACCCCCCCCCCTCGCTTGCATAGTCGAGGAACAAGCTGCTGCATTCAAAGTGCTAAACTGGAGGCTGAGCGGTTGGGGGTGGGGAAGACCAGAGAAAGGAACCTGCGACCATGCACACACACACCCCCCCGCGGACAGCTGGCAACCCTCCCTGAAAGCCCATTTGGGGAAGGGGCCCGTCCAGCTCACTGGAGACCGCCCGGCCCCTCCCACCAAACTCTGAAGTAACAGGCAAGGTCTTTAAAACTCCTCCTTCAGGAGGGTGGGTGCCCCCCCCAGCAAGAAACTGCCACCCAACTATTTCTAGCTGATGCAAGAGGCATTCTTTAAAAGTGACACCCCCCTTCCAAAGCACAAAGCCCCCCCCCACAGTCCTAGACCCCCATCCTGACACGTCGTACCTTTAAACCTGATTTCTGAGCACAGCCGAAGGGAGTGTCAGTGCCCCCCCCCAACCCTATGTGGGCAGCCTTTCTCTCCTGACAGGCCCCCCCCAGCTTGGAGTGCGTCAGGGCGGAGGGAAGCCCCCCCCAATGTTCCATGTCAGCTGACAGGATGACCCCCCTTCATCAAACATCCAGCTGTCCAGCAAGACCCCCTCCCTCTCTTCAGAAGGCGGCCTCTGGGGTTGGGCAGGGTGGGGGGGTCGAGACGCAGGACAAGTGGGGGGGGGGTGGCTGCAACATCGGAGAGGGGAGGGGGGCCTGGTGGTCGAGTCCGTCCAGGCATGTGTTCCTGTGGAGCCCTCGGGGGGGGGGGGGTCAAGACAGCTGGTGGGGGGCCTCCAGCATCTCCATGAGGAAGGTGTCGATGGGGGTGTCCCCAATCAGCTTGAAGAAGAAGAGGTGCTCCAGGCATTTCAGCCCGATGGATCTCAGCGCCGGGAGACGCAGCAGCAGCTTGGCGAACCTGCAGGCCAAGGGGGAGGGGGGGAGATGCAGTATAAAGGGGGGAAGTGGGGAGAACACCCCACCCCACCCCCAAGACAGGCACTGAAGGGCCCCACTCTCCAGTAGAGGCCAAGGGCTGCCACGCCCTCCCGCTGTCCCCTGCTTCCCCTCTCGGTTTCTTTCCCAGTCCCTCTTTTCGGCCTAATTCAGGATGAAGGGCAAGGAGGGTGCAGAGAGATATGACCCCCACCCCCGGGAAGAAGAACAGCCCGGCAGAATCTGGACTGAGGTCCCAAAAGTGCCTTAAAGATCAACACAATTTTCGGTCAGACTATTTTGAGTCAAAACTCCCTTCGTCAGATATTTCAAACTCTCAAAAGCTTACACACACACACACACACACAACATATCTGGCTGGACTCTATAGAGCGTTTCTGGGATCAACTCGAAGGAGGAGGGTTTGGATTGATGCCCTTTTCTGTTCCTCTCCTGGAAGGGCCCTCAGAGTGGCTTTCATACCAACTCCTTTCTTTCCTCTCCCCACAACAGACGCCTTGTGAGGCCGGAGGGGCTGAGAGAGTCCTGAGAGAACTGTGACTGGCCCAAGGTCACCCAGCAGGCTTCATGTGGGGGAGAGGGGAACTGAACCCGGTTCTCCAGATTCCCCTGCTCTTAACCACGACACCACGCAGGCCGGCTGCTCTAACTGCTGGACAACACGGCTTCGGAAGGCAGCAAAGTGTGGGGCTCCCTGCTGCCCCCCAGGACATTCGGGAGAGCAAATGAAATGCTTTGGCTTGGGACTCCTGACCCAACTCACACAGAGGCTTTTAAGGGCAACTAGTCTTTGCCATTGTTGGGGTTCCAGCAAGCGCCCGGCCAGGCACAGCCAAAGGGGGGGGGGGGGGGGGGCCAGAGACTCCGCGGAGCTCAAAATCCAGACATACCAACTGTCCTATTCTTCCACTCACTACAAAAGTGGCCCTCTGTTTTCAAACCTCCCTTCTAGAGAGAGAGAGAGAGAGAGAGAGAGGAGAGAGAGAGAGGAGAGAGAGAGAGAGAGAGCGTGTGTGTAGCTGGCTGATGCTCCTTCGCTACTTGTAGGAATTGTTTCTGAATTCCATAAATACGGCAAAGGGGACAATGTTATAGATAGACCTTTGAAATGACTTGCAACAGCTTTGCATTTTTAAAGTCGCTTTCTGTGAAGATAACCATATATTCTTTCCCCTCCCCCCCAAAAAAGGGGGGGGGGGAGAAAAAGGAACCAGGGGACAGAAAGCTGTGGATTGTGGCGGGGTGTGTGTGTGTGTGGCTCTTTCGCACCCCACCCAATGTAAACCGTAAAAAGCCCCACCATTTTTTGCAAAGGAAATCAGATGCAGGAAAGCACTGAAGGGGTCAAACTTGTTTTAGCTGCTCCATTTTCCCCTGGCCTTTCAAAGCCAGAGCCTCTCGGGAGGCCCCTCAGTGCGGACGGTCTCAAGAGCCTCCTGCGGCCAGGCACCTGACAGCCGTGTTCAGAACAGCTACAGTAAGTCTACAGCCCCAGGTGCCACAAACCAAGAGCTAGGAGTATATAAAGATTACAAAACAATTGGTGTGTGTTGTTTACATTCATCCCCCCCCGCCCCGGGTATCAACTGGATCCAGTTACTGGGGTGCTGTGTGGTTTCCAGGCTGTATGGTCGTGTTCTAGAAGCATTTTCTCCTGACGTTTCGCCTGCATCTGTGGCTGGCATAGATGCAGGCGAAACGTCAGGAGAAAATGCTACTAGAACACAGCACCCCAGTGATTTCGGATGTGAAAGCCTTTGACAATACATTGGATCCAGTTACCTCCTTACTTGAAGTCTCTGTAGAGTTTAACATGAGGACCGAAGGACCCAATTTTTAAAGGAAGGAAATACATTTCTAAGGCAGAGGATGCAGGTTCGGCAGATGAAGTCCGTAACAGGCAATTATGCTAGATGACGCAGAATCCTGGAGTCGGAAGGGACCCCAGGGGCCATCCAGTCCAACCCCCTGCCATGCAGGAACACCCAATCAAAGCACTCCTGGCAGATGCCCACCCAGCCTCAGCGTAAAAACTTCCAGCTAAGGAGACCCAGAGGCAGCGCATTCCACTGTTGAGGACTCCTGACAGTCAGGAAGGTCTTCCTAGGGTTTTGGAGGGCAACCAAAGTGGTAAAGGGTCTGGAGTCCATCCTGCCCTACAAAGAGAGGCTTAGGGAGCTGGGGATGTTTAGTCTGGAGAAGCAAAGGTTAAGGGGTGACAAGATAACCATGTTTACATCTTTGAAGGGATGCCATGTCGAAGAGGGAGCAGGCTTGTTTTCTGCTGCCTCAGAGACTAGGACACGGAGTAGTGGATTCAAGGTGAAGGAAAAGAGATTCCACCTAAACATTAGGAAGAACTTCCTGACCGTCAGGGCTGTTCGACAGTGGAATTCGCTGCCTCGGAGAGTGGTGGAGTCTCCATCTTTGGAGGTTTTTAAACAAAGGCTGGATCAGCATATGTCGAGAGTGCTTTGATTGTGTGTTCCTGCATCACGGGGGGTTGGACTTGATGGCCCTTGGGGTCTCCTCCAACTCCGTGATTCTATAATTCTAATGATAGATGTTTTTAAAACAAACATGCTTGTATTGATGAGACAACTAAAACAACAAATTCTCTCTTCCATGAAGGGTCTGGCCAGATGATTTCCCTTTGAGGCTCTAAATTCCTACCGATGAGGTGTAGCTGTACCCAACTTTTTAATATACTGAGGTGCTTAAACAGATATGAAGGGGGGGGGGCTCCTTTGAGCCATGAAGAAAGGCAGGAAACAAATGTTTTAATACATGCATTAGACTGCAAGGGCTTGATGAAAAAAATCATATTAAAGTCTTTATAGTGAACCCCTTTTTCTTTAACCGTCTGATGGAGAGGCACAAAACGCACCCACGTGTGGGGCTTGCGATGGATTGTACTGTCACATGTGCCACTGGTACCGGTATCATGGACCTGATAACAGTGGGGCCACTGAGGACAGTTGTGAATGTGTCTGGAGAGAAAGTCTCTCTTCCCACGTTCATTTCGGGTAGCTGAGGACTTGCTCCCGTGGCATCCCCTTTTCCAGCCCGGAGATCACAGGTCTCCTGTGATGGGGTCGCAGAGAACCACGAAATGACTGGCTGCAGAGCGTTCCCCGGTGCTTCTGCCCTTGGAAGGGGGGGGGCTGCACGATTGGAGAGCGGGTGTCCCCCGGGGTCCAGGTGAGGTTTCAGAATGTGCAGCAACAGAGGAGCCAGTCAGTTCTGGGCCTGCGTGGTGTTATTCATTTATTTATTTGTAGGCCACCCTTCTTTATAAGGGGCCCGAGGTGACCTATAGCAAGTTCCTAACATTAGAGCATAGTCAATTCCTGGCGGGTCCACCTATGGAGCTAAAAACATGAATCGAGCTCAGGGGAAAGGGATCGGGGCGGGGGGGGGGGGGAGACCGGGGGACCTCACCCGGAGATGCCGCTGCTGCCCCCAACCACAGGCCTGGTGGAACAAGCCTCACTGGGCTCTGATGGCCGGCGGCTCTCCAAGCCGAACCCCTGAGATTTTTCCGAACGAGGAAAATGCTGGGCCCCTGCCACGTACGCAGGGTACACTGAGCCACTGAGTCCCAGCCCCCCCCCTCCCCCGGCCCCAGGATCCATACCTGCCCTGCTGCTCCGGGTACTTCTGTTTGCAGTAGGACTCGAGCGAGGCGTACACTTTCTCCCGCAGTAGCTCCACGTCTCCCGGGTTCGAGAGCCCTTTGGCATCTGGGCAGGGGAAGCCGACGGGAGCGTCAGCGCAGGGCAACATGGACACCACCACCCCCCCCCCCCCCGCCCCCTGGGGGGGGGGGCGAGGGAAACCCCAAGGGCGCCCCCCCCCCGCCACCGGCCCCCGCCCCCCCCCCCCCCCCCGTCTTCTGGAGAGCAGACAGATGCCAAAAAAGAAAACCAGCCCGCCCCCACCAGAGAGGCCCCCCCTCCTCCCTGCCCCCACCTGGGTTGAAGAGGATGATGGCCCGCAGGCAGCCCAGCTCCGTCTTGTCCATCCGCATGTCCCGCATCTTCGACACCAACTCCGTCAACACCCTGCAGGGAAGAGCCGGGGAGCTCGTCAGCTGGCTGCAAGCACAGAGGGCCCCTCGGCTGTGGGCGTGAGTCGGGAGGGGGTGAGAAGAGAAACCAACCCCCTCCCTGGTTTCCAATCTCAGGTGTTGCGCCCACACCACAGGCCCACGGGCTGCATGTTGATAGGACATGAAGGCTAGGGAAAGCAGTATTTTCCCTTCTAGACAGAGCATGATGGGAATTGTAGTCTGTAGCTTGCTGGGTCACATGTCTATCTATTAGTTTTCTGTCTGTCATGATTGCTTTTCCAAGTGGGGTTGTATAAAAGCTAGAAAAAGTTTGGTTGTTGTGGGCTTTCCGGGCTGAGTGGCCATGGTCTGGTAGATCTTCTACCAGACCACAGCCACACAACCCGGAAAGCCCCAAGTCCAGCCGTGAAAGCCTTCGACAATAGCAAAACTTTATTTCCTTTCTGTCACTCTTGGAATGGAGGGGTCGATTCCTTCCACCTTCACGGGATTTTGCTTTACATTTCTCAGCTCAGAGCATTAACGGTTGCTGCATTCGAGCGAAAATGTGGGTTGCTGAAACTTCGCACGGAGGCTATGTTAGTTCTTCAGGAACACACCTGAACTGAGAAGTCATGTGATGTTTCTCCTGGATGCTCAGCCCAAAGAGAGATGCCCCTCTCAGGCCGGGACAAGTTTGGTGTCTCAGGAAGGGCTGGGTGGAGGGGAGAGAGCCACAAACAGGTTCCCTTCTCTCCCCTCTCCTTCTGACCCACTGCAGTGTTCTGGTCTGCCCTTCACTCACGCCTGACTGCACCCTGGGACCCCCTCAGACGGGACAGGGGTGGGGTTGGGGGCGCACCTCCTGACCTGAGGAAACGGACACCCGGGAGAGCCCAGCTGTTCTCAGTGCTCTGCCACCAGGTTCCCTAGCAAGGGAAGCCGCCCCTGGCCTCCTCTCGCCCCCCCCCCAATTCCCCCCACTCTGGCACCTGTCAAAGATGGCACCCACGCCAGCACTGTGGGCGCTGTTGCGATGCACGTGTAGCCCCGTGGCCAGCAGGATCCCGTCCTTCACAGAGATCGAGCGGTGGGAGAAGGAGGCGATCAGCAGCTCATTCCAGCCTGCCAAGAAAGCAGCGAGTTGACCGGAGGGCAGAGGCCGACCCACTTGCACACCCCAAAGGGGCACCCGCATCTATTGCCAGGACCACGTTTCACTTCTCCTAACGCCCTCCCTGGTTCCCGCCGCAACAAAGGACCGCCCACCAACACACCCCGTCTCTACTGGGACTGAGGGCAAGAACCCTCAGTCCCAGCACCCGGTAGCTAGGGCGACGCAGATCAATAAAGTTTGTCGACTTCGTTTGAGTGTGTTCAGCCTTACATCTATCTTGTACCGGCTGCCCCACTGCAGGAGACCATAGGGCAGCTGTCTCCTCACTGCCACCCCCAACCCCCGTCTCTCTCCCGTGCCTCGAGAAGGCCAAACAAACAAACAACCAACCAGACAACTGAAAGGTGAGCACTTCTCATCCTCCCCAAGAAATAGGAAGGGCCAGAAACGCCTCTGGCCCAGGATCCGAACGCGCCCCAGGACTCCAAGTTGGCACCTGTGGGCAGAGCTTGAAACGCAGGCCTCCTGGTGGAAAGGAGTCACCGGGCAACCCGAGTTCCCTGACAAAGCGGGGGAAGGCGACCTACTGCCAGGTGCCAACATTCAGGGCAGAGTGCCGGGCGTGCGGATTCTGAGAGCCAGAACACCCTGGAGGTTTGTCTAGCCCCCGGCCCATCGCCCCGGCCTGCAGGAAGGGCCTGGCTGTTAAGCCACTGGGCCCTGATGCGGCACGCCCACCTTCACACCTGGAGCAGAGACGCTTCAAATACCCCCACGTAGCCCACGCTCATATCTAGCAGGGAACCTCCCCCGCCCCCTTTTGCTGATGTGGAACCCCAAAGGAAACATGCAAACCCTTCAGCTCTTCACCCCACAAGGGCAGGGGATGCTGCGAAAACCCCACCCCCTCCGGGGCCCAGCCAGAGGGAAGAGGGGCCGAGGCCTTCCCCCAATAAAAGCCTCAGAAGAGCCCTGCTGGATTAGGTCCACCCAGTCCAGCATTCCATCTGACACAGCGGCCACCTGGCTCCTTGGGAGGTCCAACTACAAGGCCGAAGCCCAAGTCCTCCCCTGAAGTTGCCTCCTGGTGCTAGGATTCAGGGGTTGACTGCCTGTGAACATGGAGGCTCCCTCTAGACACCTGACCAGTAGCCAGTGATGGATTCAAGGAAAAGAGGCCGACCTCACCCCCTTCTGAAGCCGGCTGCGCCTCCCCTCACCACCGCACCGCTGCACCCAAGTCTCCATTACTCATTGTGCAAAGAAATAGTTCCTTTTTGTCTATCTTGAATCCACTGCCCGTCACCGTCACCAGATGCCCGCGAGTTCTCCCTCCATCGAGCAAAGAGAGGAAAAAATCCACCCTCTCGACCCCAGGAGCAACACCACGTGCGCCTCTCAGCCCCCTCCGCCCCCCGCAAAGTTACCTCTTTCCCAGAGAAAAAGTCCCCGACTCCTAAGGACGGAGCTCCAACCCCTCGGCTCCACTTCTCTGGGCTCCGCTAGGCCCTTTTTTGAGAGGCTGGGGCCAGAACTGCACACAGGACCGGCCCCGCCTTCCCAAGCCCTTCCTGGCCACCACCCACTCCCCCTCAGACCCCCCTCCCACCCCCCACCCCCAGTCTGGCTTCTTGCTCACTTGCCCATCCCCCCCTCCAATAAAGAGCACAAGGCAGCGTCTGCAGAGGGGACAATCCCACCCCACCCCATAAGCACCCATGGGGGCGGAGAAAGGATTCCGACGGAGCTCGGGGGGGGGGGGGCAGCAAGGATTCAAATGCTGAAACCTCACTGCCCCTCCTGCCCCCCTTCCCCTCCCTGGGCACCAGAACGTGACACGGGGCCGGCAGCCACTCAGGAGAGCCCCCCCCCCAGCAGCAACAGCCCAGCCCCCAACCCCACGCCCCCCACCCCAGCCGCCGCCCGCCCGCCAGGACTGACCCGCTCTCAGCAGGATGACCTGGTCATCGAGGGGCAGCTCCGAGAAGTGGGGGATGCGCTTGGCCCACTCCACGAGCGTGAAGAGCTGCTTGTCGGCCGCCTGGCAGATGTTGGTCACGGGGTCGTTGGGCTGCCGGAGGGAAGAGACACAGGCAGGCAGGTGGGTGGCACAGGCATGCGGGCAGACATCGGACCCCCCTCCAGCTCCAGGGCCTCTCCACCCCATCCTCTGCTAGCCCCGACCCCTCGCCAAGCCCACGGCCTGGCTCACTGGAGCCGCTTGCCCTCCCCCCCCAGCCTGCCCTGGCTCCCTCCTTCGACCCCCAGATCCTGCTCCTGGCAGAGTCGGCCACAAGACCTCCCCCCCCAGCACCACCCTCAAACCACAGCTCCCCACCCCGCGGCTAAGGATTTCTGCCGCCCCCGTCGGTATTTACCTCGTTTACGTCAAAGGTCCGGGGCGAGCGTTCTGATCCCGGAGCACCACAACCCCCACTCACCGAGCTGCCCCCCGTGCCGGATCCGTCAACACTTTGGTCCGATTTCTGTTCCACGGCCAGTTCGGCTTCCAGAATCTTCTCCACGGGCATGTCCTCGTTGGCCCCGCCCACGGCCAAGTCCCCCTCCCCTTCCTTGTCCTTCCCGCGCTGGCGCTCCTCTTGCACCGCTGGGCGCACGGGGGTGGGGGAGGTGGGGGGGAGAGAGGAGGCGGTTAGAGACAGGGCAGCGGCCCGGCCCGGCTTCCCCACAGCCCGCCCTGGTCAGAGGGGGAAGGGAGTTGGGCCAGGGGGCCGGGCGGGCAGGCGGGAGTCACTGCCGCGTGATGAGGCCCAGCAGCAGGCAGGACACGGACTCCCTGGCTGAGGACATGGCCGAGAGAGAGAAAGAGAGAGGCCGGCCACTGGCACGCCAGGCTGCAGGGGCACCTCTCTGCACCCCCCTCTTGCCGGAGGGAGGCGAGAGAGCTGCCCCTGCCGCCTTGCCAGGGGGCAGCACCACAAGGCTCCACGGCTGCTGCTCCCCCAAGCCCGGGGGCCGAGGGAAGCACCAGCAGGGGATGTTGCTGCGGGAGGAGGACGAGCACACAGATCAACCGCTGCCACTGCTTCTGCGGGAAGGACCCCTCGGGCGGCCTGGCGGACAGCCGGACAGCCCTGCACTTGCCTCCCAGGCCCTCCCCACCCCCTGGCCGACTGGGGCCGTAGCTGCCAGCAACCCAGTTAGGGAACTAGGGGCCTGATCCTCTAACTCTCACAGCCTTCCCACGCAGGACGGAGGACGACGTGCGACCGCCGCTCCCTCCTTCCCCTCGGCCAGCCAGCCAGGCCGGCCACAGACCCCCGGCCCCCCTCTCCCTGCTAGTCCCAGGCGGGGTGGCCTGCGCCCCAGCCGCCCCCCCAGCCTGCTACCTTCGCGCTTCATGCCGGTGGCCAGGCACTTCTGGTAGCGGCAGTACTGGCAGCGGTTACGCTGGCGCTTGTCCACGACGCAGTCCTTGTTGTCGCGGCAGGTGTAGGTCAGGTCCTTCCGGATGGTGCGTTTGAAGAAGCCCTTGCAGCCCTCGCAGCTGTACACCCCATAATGCTTGCCTGCGGGACGGAGGGAGGCCGGCCGGGGCGGGGCGGGGGGGAAGGCAGGCGCTGAGACCTGGCGCCCGGTCCGGCAGCCCCCGCTGGCCCCGAAACACAACCCCCACCCCACCCTGCAGTGGTCCTAGGGAGTGGCCGCCTCCCTCGCCCTCCCCGGAGCCCCGCACCCCGGCCCTTCTCCACCCCCTCCGGAGGACCCCAACACGCCGGCTCCTGGCTGCAAGCGTGCCCGCGCACCTGACGACCGGTCGCCACAGATGGCGCAGAGGCGCTTGCCGGGCATCATGCTCCCGTGGGTGTGGCCAGACATCACCCGCATGCCCAGCGGGGGCTTGACGTCGTCCGAGCTGCTGACCGGATGTAGGCCCGAGAGGTTCACCGTGGAGTTGATCTGGGAACGAAGAGCGGAGGGGCCTGAGGGCCACGTCCAGGATGTCCCCCCCCAAAAAAACCCCACCTCCACCCTTATAGCCTTTGGACCCCTCACCTGGGGGCTGCTGACAGGCCCGTAGCCGACGGAGGGAGTTGCAGGGAGACCTGGGGAGCCCATAGAAGAACTGATGACGGGGAACGGGGAGCCCAGCCCGCCGAGGGAGGTGGTCATGGCAGAGCCGATCATAGAAGGGTGCAGGGGGGCCGAAGGCTCGGGCGGGGGGGACGAGCTGAGAGAGGAACTGTCGGGACTCCTGCAATCTGAGGGAGGGGGAGAGAAAGGGAGGGGATCAGATCAGCAGGAGCCCCCCTTTGCACAAGCGAGCAAATTCCCCTCCGGCCCCGTCAGTGTTTCCCCAGAAAGGCCCAACGCGCTCACTCTCGGCTTCCTGTCCGGATATTTTGCAAAATGGTCAGGAATCACATGACCAGCCGGCTTCCTGACTGCCCTCCGGTCTCAAGGAGACAAGGAAGGAGCCGTGCGAGTCTGGCTGCCGGCCGCCCCTCCGGTGGGCATTGTGGGAAAGCCTGAAGAGCAGAGATCCTGTTTCATGCCCAGAGGAGCCTCCCTCCCAGAGAGACGCTTAAAAGGGATGTGGCTTCAGGAAAGAGGGGTGCCCAACGAAACACAGACTGGAGCGCCCACCATGCCCACTTGGGGCAGAGGGAAGACCAAGGCCCAGGAAGCCCCCAACCCTCACAGAGCCAGGCAAAGTGGCCGCGGTGGGGGGGACGCGCTGGCAGGCACAGCTGTTTAAGTCATAGAATCATAGAGTTGCAAGAGACCCCCAGGGCCATCAAGCCAAACCCCCTGCCATGCAGGAACACAAGATCAAAGCATTCCCAACACATGTTCCTCCAGCCTCTGTTTAAAAACCTCCAAAGAAGGAGGCTCCATCACACACCGAGGCAGTGAATTCCCCTGTTGGACAGCCCTGACGGTCAGGATGTTTTTCCTGATGTTTAAGTGGAATCTCTTTTCCTGCACCTTGAATCCATTACCAGAGTACAGAAAACAAGTTTGCTCCCTCTTCGACATGACATCCCTTCAAATATTTAAACATGGCTACCATGTCCCCCCTTAACCTTTGCTTCTCCAGACTAAACATCCCCAGCTCCCTAAGCCTCTCTTCGTAGGGCATGATGGACTCCAGACACTTTTCCATTTTGGTTGCCCTCCTCTGGACCCGCTCCAGCCGGTCAATATCCCTCCTAAACTGCGGTGCCCAGAACTGTACACAGTATTCCAGGTGAGGTCTAACCAATGCAGAATAGAGGTACAATTACAACCCTCGATCTTGACACTATACTCCTATTGATACAACCCAGAATCGCATTGGCTTTCTTGGCTGCTGCATCACTCTGCTGACTCATGTTCAGTCTGTGGTCTACCAAGACTCCCAGATCTCTTTCGTACGTAGTGTTGTCAAGCCAGGTGTCACCCATCCTATATCTGTGCATTTCATTTTTTTCTGCTTTAGAATCTTACATTTGTCTCTGTCGAAACTCATTTTGTTTGTTTTGGCCCAGCTGTCCAATCTGTCCAGGTCATCTAGAAGCCTGCCCCTGTCCTCTGGGGTATTGGCTACCCCTCCAAACCTTGGCTGTTCTCTGCCGCGCCTCCTGCTGGCTCCCTCTGCCCCTTCCCAGCTCAGTATCCCCTGCACTTGGAAGTCCTCCTTCCGGCTGCACATTCAACACTCCCTGGAGAGTACAGGAAGTAGAGGAGCATGAGATTGAATCTCCCGCAGGCCAGGGCCAGGCGCTTGCTCCACCACCTCCTTGTGGGAACAGTTTTGAACAAAGTCATAAACTGGGATGAAATGTCAAGCAGGGTGGAGCAACCCGGACTTCCTCCCATGGAAAGAGTCAACTCTCTCTCTCTCCCTCTCTCTCTGGCTATCCTTGAATGACCTCAGCATGCCAGAGGCAAGCGTGGACTCTGCCCCATCACAGGCACCCCACCCTTGAACTTTCAGGAGCCAAAATCCTGTTGCAGTGAGTTCCAAATGTTAACAGCACTAGCAGAGGTCTGGGCCTAAAGGTATTTGACAACTTCAGCTTACGTTCCTGCCTTGTCCAGCTCCCCACGTCAGCGTTGGGGGGGGGGGGGAAGGGGCTGCTAAGCTTGCCTGCGCGCACCCCCCCCCCCCACAAGGGGCCCGCTCTCTCTTCCTCTCCGCTGGGCACAGCTCAGAAGCTGCTGGCCTGCCTGCTGCACCCACAGCAGCCACAAGGGGCCTCCAGAGCTGGCTTGTGGAAGCCCCGGCAGGTGGAGGGTCCTGGGGCGTGACGGGGCAAGAGGGACCCAGGGAGGTGCCCCAAGGTGGGGGGGGGGGTCTGACTGTCCTGACCACCCTCTTTTCCTGCCTTGCTCCATCAGAGGACATAGGAAAGGCGAATGCTCCGAAAGGCAAGATATCAGGGACGAGGGATCTCTGAAGCCACACGGAACCTGAGTCCTCACAGCCTCACATCTGATCCAGGCGCCGTAGGAGAAACTGTACTCAAAGAGAGAATTTGCTGGGCACGTAGAATAACACAACCTGCTGAAGTGAAATCAGCGTGGCTTCGTCAAAGGAAAGCCCTGCCTCACCAGCCTCCGGAAGCCCTCTGAGCAGAGTAACCAGCTTGCGGGTCCTGCAGACATAATGCCCTTGGACTTTGTAAGGGCTTTTGACCAGATACCTAACCAAAGACTCCCAAGCAAGCTTTTCAGTCATGACATAAGAGGGCAGGTTCCCTTACAGGTTAAGCTGTGGTAAAACGATAGGAAGGGGAGTGTGGGAATAAACAGACAGTTCACACAATGGAGGGAAGAGGCACAGCCAAGCTCACGGATGACACTAAATTATTCAGGGTGGCGAAAAACAAAGGCAGACTGTGAAGAGTTTCAGGAGGGTTCCGCTGAACAGAGACTGGGGCGAAAACACGGCAAAAGAAAGCAGAATGAATTAAAACCTTTGACCTTTAAATATCTGCTGATGGCTCTGAGCAGACAGCCACCAAGAGATCCTAGGGTTGCGGTAATTTGCTCAATGAGAACAGCCAAGTCTAGACTCAGGTGGGTGTGGCTGGGGAGATGAGAAAGGACAGCTCTCTGTCCTCAGGATTATTAGGAAAAGAACTGAAAACGGAACAGCCAAAATTGCAACGTTCTGGTGTACAGATCTGCGATGAGGGCTCATCTGGAATACTGGGCGCAGTTTTGGCTAACATATAGAATCATAGAGTTGGGAGAGACCCCAAGGGCCATCAAGTCCAACCTCCTGCAATGCAGGAACACATAATCAAAGCACCCTTGACAGAGGACCACCCAGCCTCTCTTTACAAACCTCCAGACTCCACCACACTCCGAGGCAGTGCATTCCACTGTCCAACAGCCCTTACTGTCAGGAAGTTTTTCCTGATGTTTAGGTGGAATTTCTTCTCCTTCCCCTTGAACCCACTACTCCTGGTCCTAGTCTTTGGAGCCGCAGAAAAAAAGCTTGCTTTCTCTCACCAACATGACATCATAAGAACAAGCCTGCTGGATCAAACCAGAGTCCATCTAGTCCAGGACTCTGCTACTCGCAGTGGCCCACCAGGTGCCTTTGGGAGCTCACATGCAGGATGTGAAAGCAATGGCCTTCTGCTGCTGCTGCTCCCGAGCACCTGGTCTGCTAAGGTATTTGCAACCTCAGATCAAGGAGGATCAAGATTGGGAACCAAAGATCGTCTTCTCCTCCATAAATCTATCCAAGCACCTTTTAAAGCTATAAATACATGCAAAAATACATCCCTTCAAATATCTAAACATGGCTATCATGTCACCTCTCAACAGTCTCTTTATCATATTAAACATCCCCAGCTACCTAAGCCTCTCTTCGTAGGGCATGGATTCCAGACCTTTGACCATTTTGGTTGCCCTCGTCTGAACCCATTCCAGCTTGTCAATATCCTTCTTGAATTGCAGTGCCCAGAACTGTACACAATATTCCAGGTGAGGTCTAACCAATACAGAATAGAGAGATCCCTTAATCTAGACACTATACTCCTATTGATACGGCCCAGAATCGCATTGGCTTTCTTGGCCGCCGCATCACACTGCTGACTCATGTTCAGTGGTCTAGAAGGATATCTCAAAAAGGATACTGCAGAGCTAGAAAAAAGAACGTAAGGGAGCAACCAAGATGATTAAAGGAATACAGCCTCCTTCCTATCAGGAGAGGACAGCTCAGGACTTTTCTGCTTAGAAAAGAGACAACTAAGGGGGGAAAATGGCAAAGGCTTATAGGATTACGCACAGGAACGCCAGGGTCGCAACACCGTGGCAGGCCACGGCAAACAACCCGTGAACATCTCTTGCCTCGAAAACCCCACTGGGTCGTCACAAGTTGGCTGTGATTCGATGGCAACAAAAAAGGGGGGCCGGGGAGAGCGGACAGGGAGAACTTGCTAGAACTCAGAGGGCATCCAATAAAGTTGGTGGGCAGTAGATGGAGGACGGACAAAGGGGAACACTCCTTTACACAGCGAGTGCCTAAAATGTGGACTTTGCCGCCTGAAGGTGCCGCAGTGCTCACAGGCACAGAGAGCTTTTAACGGGGCACTGGACAGATCCGTGGAGAGAGAGGTCTATCCATAGCTGGACTGAAGGCAACACCTGAAGTCAGAGGTAGCCAACTTCCCACACCTAGAGCACCACGCCAAAAGGAAAGTGCCAGCCACCTTGTACGCCTCCTGGGATCCTCCAGGGTTTGAGACTATTCTGCAGAGAAGCCCTCACTTCCCAAAGATGGCCTGGAATGTTGCTCCCAGCACGAGCAAAGAGATCCCTTCCTCCTCCGCAACCCAGATAAATTCAGCAAACCCCCCCCCCCCAAAAAAGGCGACCAAAAGGCCATGGAGTTGCATGCAAAGTCACACAACTGCAACCAGCTCCGCAGTCTGCGCTCCAAGAAGAGAGAGAGAAGTCTCCCTGACCCTTTTATAACTCTCTCCCCTTCCAAAAAGCAGTTGCGTTTCCAGATGGAAAGCAGCAGAGCCCTGGAACTCAGGAGAGGACTCTGCCATTGTTGCTCTGGGATCAAGATGTTCAGAATTCCACACCTTGTCCCTGGTGGCACGGGGAGGGGCCTCTGCCACAGCCACGGAGCCTTTGCATTGTGAGTGCAAAATTCCAGGGTCAGTCTCCGCTGCCACCTCCAGACAGCAAGGACTGGTCTCCCTCCATCAGTCATGGCTGCTTCAAGGTGACAAGTGAGCATGCCCCGAACATACCAGCAGTGCCAAGGATAACCCTTTGTCACTGTGGGCATCCTTTGGGCACAAGGACACCCTTTGACCCTTTTTGTCACTTTGGGGTCACCACCCACCTCCTTTGCATCTCGACCCCTTCTACCACAGTCAAGGAGAAAGAGATGTTCAAATGATGACAGACATAAGTTGTCACGTAAAAGGCCTTTGGGGAAATTCAGCTAGCACATGCTCACGCCCCAAGATGGCTCTGTGTTTGCTGGCACAGCACAGGCATCTTAACAACTGCCAATACGTCAATGGCCATTCTGCTTCCTTCCTATGGGTAGGCAGGGACCCGCCAGGGAGGGGACGCTCCCCCTGCTGAGCTTTTGCCTGTTTGCATAATTGAAGGCTTTCGTGGCTGGAATTCACTGGCTGCGGCGGGTTTTCCGGGTCGTCTGACTGACTGGTCATTTTTGCTCCCCACGTTTTGCCCAAATCTCCGCCGGGCATCTTTGGAGGCGGGTCACAGTGAGATGCACCTCTCTTCGTGGCACAAAAACGACCAGACCACGGCCACGAAAACCCTCAGCGGCCACTCCTGCCCGTCGTGAGCCCCTAGAGCCATGGTGGCGAACCTTTGGCACTCCAGATGTTGTGGACTACAATTCCCATCAGCCCCTACAATTGGCCATGCTGGCAGGGGCTGATGGGAATTGTAGTCCATAACATCTGGAGTGCCAAAGGTTCACCACCACTGCCCTAGAGCCAAAGGGAACTTGCGGGGGGGGGGGGCGCCTCTGGCCACCTAACGGGATCCTGGGCATGGGCTGCCAGACGGGGCTCTGGCTCTGGAGGCATCAGCCAGGCACCAGGCCTGGATGGGATCCACCCGCCAAGCAGGAACAAACCTGAGGGCTCCTCTGCCTCTCTGCTCGACAGAAGCCCCGCAGGGAAACGGAAGGAACAGCAGATGCCAACGGACCCCCCCCCTCCCCCGACAGACCAATAGAATTCAGTCGCACCCCCCACCCCACCCACCCCGACACAGAGCTGCTTGATGGGCGGGGCGTGTTGCTGTGAGGGGGGGGGTCTGGTCACCTGGTAAAGCGGCCCCCCTCCCCCACCCAAGGCCCTTGCTGCTGAGGCTGTCCTGTCGGGGGGGGTGTCTCCAGACCGGCTCCCCTGGGCCCCCTCCGGGGTCTCCGTGCCCGCCCGAGGTAGCCCCTCCCCCGCCCTGCCTCGTACCCCCGCCTGCTCCGCCTCCCGGTGCGGCCCGTGCCGAGTCTCCCATGGCGGGGCGGGGGGGACGCAGACCCGGGCTCCCTCCTCCCCCCGCCGCGGCCGGGCGACGACCCACCGACCGACCGACCGACGCGGCCTCGGCCCCTCTACCCACGATGCACCGCGCAGGCCGCGGCCGGGGCCCCCCTCCCCACGGCTGCGCCAGCGCCTCTTACCCACCATGCACCGCGCCGCTCCTACTCCTCGGCTCGGGCCTTGGCCAGACTCCCAGCAGCCACCGCGCGCGGGACGCGGCGATTGGGCAGGCGGGACTCTGCGCAGGGAGCGCCCGTCATGCACCGCGCGTGGGCAGGCCGGCCCCTCTCTCCGGCTCGGGAGGCGTCAGCCAGCGAGCGGGTTCCCACAATGCACCGCGAAGGGGCATGCCCGCCGCCGCCACGGTTACCCGCCACACGCCGCGCCACGTACCGAAGGGGAAGCCCCGCCGTCCTGGCTTTAGGGCGGAGAGCTCCGCCTGAGCGAAACGAAGCGGCCTCGCAATGGTCGCTCAAGAGCAGAGCCCGCTTTGCCCTTACGCAAAATGGCGGCGCGGGGTGCCCACGGCGCTGTGTTCTTAGGCTGCCGCCATCTTTGCTAAGGGCAAGCGGGGCTCTCGGGGCTCACCCTTCCCCCTCCAGTCTCAGCCGGGCCAGTGTCGGCCGCCATCCTTACTACGGGCAGGCCAACTGCGACGGCGCCATCTCGAGGAAGGGCAAAGAGCGCTCCGTTTTGGGGGCTGGATTTCGGGGCCGGGCGGGAGGGAGAGTTCCCGCGAGGTTTGGGGGCAGGTGGGCGGGGCGCGGGGGGGGGGGGGGGGGGAGGGAGGGGCTGGCCTTCCTCCCTCTCCTTTCCCCCCATCTCTCTCCTCCACTTTAGTGTTTATTTCATCATCATCATCCTCACACACACACACACACCCTTTCCAACTTAAAAGGCCAGTCCTGGGGCGTGCGAAATGGGCACCTCCCCCCGGCCATTGCCCAGAGCCCCAGACACGAGGCTCCACTGAGGCAAACAGGCTTCCAGAGGGGCCACCGCAGAGAAGGCTCTGCTGCCCCTGCCAAGTGGGCCGTGGCCAGGCCCAGGAAGGAAATGGGGCGCCCTGGGGGTTGCTTCCTCTGGGCACGCTGCCCTTGGCCTGCCTCTCGCTGGTCTCTGCCCCGTCCAGCCTGTGAGCGCTGCTTCCTGCTTGGACCCGGCCAACATTTGGCCCTCTGAGCTGACCACGCATTTTGGATCATGGCTCTCAAATCTATGCCACTGAGCCTTGCAGGGTTGTGAGAGAACAGTGGACGTGATCCGGCCATGAGCTGGGCTGGTTGAGGAGATGCAGGAGAGGAGCACAGGACGTCATAGACCTGGGGAGGGGGCGGGGGTGCAGAAGGGGAACTGGTCCGGCACATCGCAAGGATTTTGGCTTGGATGACTTGAGGGGAGACTCCTCCTTTCCCGGTCCAGCCAAGTGCCGGAGGAGAGTGGCGTCACTCAGATTGCTTAGCTGGGGTGGGGGTGGGGGGAGGCATTCCAGAAGGAACAAAATTACCCGCACAAGAGTCAACAGGGACCTCCTCGTGAGAGATGGGATGGTTTTTGCAGGGCCAGAAGGGTTGGGACCCTGCGTGGGTCTTCCAGGGTCAGAGGGGTGGGGCTGGGCAGGTGTGTTCTGGGGCAGTGACTCTCCTTTTTCCTGACAGACCAAGAAGCATGGCCGTGCACAGGTGGCTGCGGGGAGCTGGGCTCTGCCACGCAGGCACCTTCATGACCGTCTGTGCGATGCTGGCGTGGTCTGTTTCCACGCACGAGGGTTTCCACGGTCACGGGCATTCTCACGAAGACATGCACCACGGCCACAGCCACGCTCATGATGAACACGAGGATATTTGGCATGGCCATGCACACGAAGACCCCCATCATGGACACAGCCACTCGCATGTTCACGAGGATCCTCACCATGGGCACAGCCATGGACATGAAAACCACCATCATGGACACTGGCACGGCCACGTTCACGAGCCGGCTCACGAGGATCCCCACCACGGGCACAGCCATGTCCACTCCCACGACGATTCTCACAGCCACTCCCACGGGGCTGGTGGACCCAGCCAGCCCAAACCACTCCTCGGGAAGCCACCTGTGAGGAGGGAGAGGCTGGAGCCGGTGCAGCTGTGGACCTACGTGAGTGTCTGGGGGAGGCGTGGGCGCCTGGTATTGCGTATGGGCACCGTCTGCAGACTGGTGCAGGCTGTACTTGCCTCAATGGGTCTGGGCAGGTGACGGGGCTCCTCAGTGGCTCTGTGGAGAGAGCAGGCCTGGCACATCCTCCCATGCGGCTGGAAGAATTCCTTCCCAGCAGGAAGAAGAGGAAGAATTTGGATTTATATCCCCCCTTTCTCTCCTGCAAGGAGACTCAAAGGGGCTGACAATCTCCTTTCCCTTCCCCTCCCCACCCCCGCACAACAAACACCCTGTGAGGTGGGTGGGCCTGGCGTGTGTTGGCGTGCACAAGCTAATCCAGCTCCCCAGATAAACCTCCACAGCTTAAGTGGCAGAGCAGGGCATCAAACCCGGTTCCTCCAGGTTAGAGTGCAGCTGCTCATAACCACTATGCCACTGCTGCTCCTCTCCTTGCCCCGCCTTGCTTCTCTTGGTTTGGCCTGGTCGGCCCCCTGTTTATCCAGCCTCGGTGTGTCCTTCATTTCTTTCCAGCATCTGGGTCTGTAGGGCTCTGCTGGCAGAGGCAGTTTCTAACTTGGCCTCAATGGAAGCCATGGCAGATTTCCACCCCTCCCGCTTTTAATTTAAGTCCAAATCAGAAGGTCGCAGGAGGCCGTTTGCTGACGTTCCCAGCTCCTGAGGAGGGGTTCAAACTCAGAGCCCGGGGGAAAGGGAACGACTGGCTGCCGTGGGCGCAACCCTCCCCCCACCCCGTGCTGTTGGCTCTCCCTCCTTACAGGCGATCGGGGCCACCCTGCTCATCAGCGCGGCCCCCTACTGCATCCTCTTCCTCATCCCGGTGGAGTCCAACTCTTCCCAGCACCAGGCACTCCTGAAGCTGCTGCTGAGCTTCGCCTCGGGGGGCCTGCTGGGGGACGCCTTCCTGCACCTCATCCCGCACGCGCTGGGTGAGCCACGGGCTTCCGGGTGGGGAGGGGGAGGTCTTTTCCCCCACCCTCCCTGACCCGCTCCCTTCCCTGCCTCCCCCAGAGCCACATTCGCATCCCGGAGAAGGAGGGGGTCACTCCCACGGAGCGGAGGCGAAGCCCCCCGCCCACGGACACTCTCACCAGGGTAAGGCTGCCTCCTTGGTTTTATCCTCGCCTTCCTCTGAGATGGCCCATCTTCACAACAGCCCCGTGAGATAGGCCGGGCTCAGAGAGGGGCTGAGAGAGCGATTGGTCTGAGGTGAACCTGATGGGCAGCATATCAGGCAGGGCAGTGGGAGGTGGGGCTTCCAGAGGTCCAGCAGCAGGGCCAAGAGGCCAAGGCCTTCCCTGAGCCTCCTTAGGGGAGGGAGTCCAACCTACCACCCAAACCACCGTTCTGGATTGGGGGGGCGGGGCGGGGCGGCAGGGGTGTCTGGAGATTCTGCCAAACTCACAGAAGAGCCAGAGAGAAGGCAGACTGGCTGGGCCAAAAAGGAAGAGGGGTGAAAAGTGGGGCCTGGCTTAGACAGCGGAGCTGAGAGCAGGTGAAAGTGGATCGCAGGTGGCTAGAGCGGGCCTTCCTGGGCTACAGAGCGGGCTTGCCCAGAAAGGCTAGACTCGGGTCAGCCCGGTGGAAGGCCTGATGGATCAGAGAGCTTCGTGTGGTCATGAGGATGGTGAGGACTTCAGAAAGGCTCTCTGCCGTGGGAGGAGGTCGTTGGATGGCAGGAAGGGCATTTGTGCTGATCCTTACTTTGTTTCCTGCCAGCTGTAACGCGCTTCCTTCCTTTCTCTGCCGGCCAGATCCTTCGCACCACCACATGATGTCGGTCGGGCTCTGGGTCCTCGGGGGCATCGTGGCATTCCTGGTTGTGGAAAAGTTTGTCAGGCACGTCAAAGGCAGCCACGGGCACAGCCATGGTGGGTGATAGCCTGGGCCCTGGCCAGAACCTCCTCCCGTAGGGTGGACAGTGGCCGTGGGCGACAGCAGGGTAGAGAGGGAGGGACCTGTGGGAAAGCAAAGAGGCTTCTTAAAGAGTGGCAGGTGGAGCTGCGTGCCCCGGGAGGTGCCAGGCCTCCTCCTCACTGTCTGCCAGCGAAAGACCCCGGTCTGGCCGTCAGAACCTCTTTGCCAAACGAAAAGGTGCCAGCAGGGGGTTGGGGGGGGGGCACAGAGGGGGGGTTGATACCTGACACCCTGTGGAGAAGGGTGTTAAACTCTGACATCTGCCAGCATCTGGAGTTTGACACCCCTGTTGAGGAGGGCCGGGGTGAATGGGAGGGTCGGGGGGGGCAGGGTTCTTGTCTGCCCCCTCCGCCAACCCGTCCTGTGCAGCTGGTGCCTCCGGTGTCCTCCCGAAGAGTCTGAAGGTGGGACTTCCGCCTGGAGGCCCCGTGCTCAGGGCAGGAAGCCCCACGGGCCTCATCTGATCCCATTTTTGGTGTGCCCATCCCCAGCCACCAAGGTCAAATGCAGCGATGATGAGGAGGAGAAAGAGTCCCCCCGAGGAGCAGGCGAGAAAGCTGCCTCGAGGAGGAAGGCTCCGGAGCAGAAGGAGAAGCCCCCAGAGTCCAGTAAGGGATTCGGGGCGGGGGGGGGGGGTCTTGGGCGGGGGGGCTGGGCGTGCCTTTGCACCCGCTGACCGTCCTGCTCTCCTCTCCCCTCCCAGCCATGCGCGTTGCCGGGTACTTGAACTTGGCAGCGGACTTTGCCCACAACTTCACGGACGGGCTGGCGTTGGGGGCCTCGTTCCTGGCTGGCAGCACCGTGGGGGCCGTCACCACCCTGACTGTGCTTCTGCACGAGGTGCCCCACGAAGTGGGCGACTTTGCCATCCTGGTGCAATCCGGCTGCAGCAAGTGGAAGGTAGCTTTTGCAACCCTGCCTAAGAGGGTTGTTGTTGTTGTTTTACAGTGGAGCCTCCTGCTCTTCCCGGACTTTCAGTGTAGGCACAGGTCATCTGAGAAGTTCTTCTTGCGGCAGGTCGACAACCGCAGAGGGGGGAGTCTTTCAAGGAGGGCAGGGCCAGGGAGGGGGTCATCTGTGCCCTCCAGAGCGCCAAGCACCAGAGGAGCTGAGCAGCAGGGGATTCCAGCCGCCTTTCCTGACTGCCCTTTGACCCAGAGAGGGGAGGGCGCAGCTGAGCAGGGGCCGGGTCCAGTGAGGCAGGTCAGGTCAAGGGAGGAGGGGCGAACTCCCCAGAGGGCAGAGTGGTGCCATTTTCAGCATTCTCTTTCTGCCCCTTCTGAAGCTCACGGCCACTTCCCGTAGGACCCAACGGCTCTCGTGGTTGGCAAACTGCAGTCCAAGGGGAGTTGTCAACGGCATTTGTCCAGTGGAGTTCCATAGGGCTCGACTTGGGGGGGGGGGGGACTGAGGAGACCCGCAGTCTGACTTCCCAAAAGCTCTACTGGTTCCTAACAGGCCCACATTGCCCACCCACCCCAGAAGACTTTGGCTACAGAGAGGGCTGGCCTTCCTTGTCATCCCAGGTGTCTCTGTGGTCGTAACCTCTGAGGAGTGCTTTCCAAATCCTGCTTTCTTCCTATCTCCATGCCCCCACAGTAATGGCAGCCTCCTTGCTCCTGTGAGGGGTTTGGGTGCCGGGTCTATAACTTTGGGTCTGGGCCTGGTACTTTTCAGTATTTTTATAAGTGATCCAGATGAGGCTGGGGAGGGGCTACTCATTAAATTTGCAGGCGATACCAAATTGGGAGCAGCAGCAAACAGACCAGAAGATGCAGGTAGAACTAAAGGAGCTGTGAACACACTTGAAAAGTGGGCAGAGGTGAACAAGGTGCAATTCAACAAGCATAAGTGCAGAGGTCTACATCTGGATAACAAAATTTAGGAACAGGCATACTGGATGGGGGATACGCTTTGGGGTAACCTGTGTGCGAACAAGATCTTGAGGCAAGTTCACTATGAGCAGCCAGTTGTGATGCAGCAGCAAAAAAGGCTAATGTGATCTTGGGTTGTGTCAACAGGGGTATAACATCCAAATTGCAAGGTGTCATGGTCTCCCTGCACACTGCATTGGTCAGGAGTGTTTATGGTATGCAGTTCTGGAGACCTCACTTCCACAAGGACGTGGGCAGGATGGAGCAGGGGCAGAGGAGAGCGAGGAGGAGGGGGATCCGGGGCCAGGAGACCCAAGCCCCACGGGGGTGTGGGGGGTGAGGCTGGGGAGGGACTCGGGAATGTTTAGTTTCTGGAGAAGAGGAGGTTGAGGGGGGACATGATTGCTCTCTTGAAGGGCTGTCGCTTAGACGAGGGCAGGGAGCCATTCCTGTTGGCAGCAGAAGGTAGGATTTGCAGTTATGGGAAGAAAGGCCCTGACTGGGCATTGGGGGGGGGGGGGATTTTCAGGGGGGGGAGTTCAGTGGTGGAATTGGCTGCCTAGAGAGGTTCTGAGCCCCCCCCCCCCCCCCCCCCGGCAGTCTGGCATGCTGTAGGCTGATCCTGTATTGGGCAGGGGGCTGGACTAGGCGGCCTCCGTGGCCCTCTCCAGGCCTGCACTCCCTTCCTGGCCGCCCCTGACGCTGCCTTTCTCTGCCTCCCCTCCCAGGCGATGAAGCTGCAGCTGGTGACGGCCTTGGGGGCTCTGGCGGGCACCGTCTGCTCGCTGCTGGCCGAGGGGGTGGGGGAAGCGGCCACCGCCTGGATCCTGCCCTTCACGGCCGGGGGCTTCATCTACGTGGCCACCGTCTCCGTGATCCCGGAGCTGCTGCAGGAGTCCGGGCCCGTCCAGTCCCTGCTGGAGGTGCTGGGGCTGGTGGCCGGCGTGGCCATGATGGTGTTCATCGCTCAGTACGAGTAGCAGAAGGTGCCTGCTGGAGAGAAGAGACTGAGAGCCCACTCCTCCTTCGGACGTGGTCCAGGAACTGGGGGAGGGGGCCTTCTCCCTCCCACCCACCCTCCACCCACCTCCGCTTTGCTTGAGCCTGCCAGGAGCAGAGAGTCAGACCCACCTGTCTCCGTCTCCGCCCTTCCGTTCTACCTGTTGGCCTGAGGATTCAGGCGCTGCCGGGAGTTTCGCTGAGCCCCCGTTCCTCTTCCTGCAGGGGCAAGTCTGGCCCTCCAGAGAGTTGGCTCTTCTGTCCCAGGTGGATGCAGTGGCGGGTTGGGGAGGCCTTTTCCTGTGGGGGCAGGGGAGGGGTATGGGGGGGGACTCTAGGCCAGCACTCCCCCAAACACCAGGATTCAGTCTGTAATTTTGTTTGGAGGGGGGGGAGGTGTGTGCAATCCTTGATTCTCTACCCCACCTAGTATTTTGGGGGGGGGGGGGAATTTACCAGGGACCAAAACAAGGAAGAAATATGGGGGTGGGGGAGAGGAATCATGTTTCCAGACTTTGTGGGGGTTACTAGAAGGGGGGGGTGGGGGTTTCCCCAAGACTGAGTTGCTGGTTTTGGACAACGGGGTGTGCCAGAATCCTTGGCAGAGACCCCTCCTTCCTGTGGCTTGTTAGCTCCAGGGGGGGTGTGTGTCCGGTGGATGTGGTGAGAGGGCGACGTCTCCCCCCCCCCCCAAAAAAAAGAGTCGTGAAGGCAGGCAGTGCCAGTGGTGGGCAGGGGTCGGGAGTGTGTGTGTGTGTGTTGCGTAGACGTCTTTTGTAGCTCGGCATTTTGCATTTTTGTAGGGTTGAGGGGCGTCATTGGGGGGGCATTTTGCGTAGCGGGGGGGGGGCCGTCGTGGGGGAGCACGATTCTTGCGTCTAATTAAAAGTCAGATTTCCAAGCTCGGCCTCGTTGTCTGTTCTTCTGGCCGGCGGGGGGCGCCAGAGAGGCGGGGAGGGGCTCCTGCCGTGTCCTCGGGTGACCCCTGGCCCGTCCCTCCCTCCCAACCCACGTGCGCCAGGTCGGATACCCCCCCCCCCCCATCCCCTGCTGGTCCTCTGAGGCATCCTCCCCTTCCATGGGATTGTTGCTTCTGCCACCCGGCAGGCAGAAATTCACCCGGTGCATCCGGGAGCATCCCCAGCGGGGTGCAGGCGCGTAATAATGGGGGGGGGGGGAGATACACAGGCTAAAGACCCTGCAGTCCCGGTTCCTTGCCCCCCCCCGGAAGACTTGGGCTACAGAGAGGGCTGCCTAGCGAGGCTTGCTTTTCTCTGTCGTCTCTGCGGCTGCGCCTTCGGGGGAGGACCTTTCTCTCCCCCCCTCCCCCAGCCATGGCTGCCTCTCTGCGCCTGCGGGGGTCTTTGGCGCTGGTCACAGGTGCGGGGGGGGGGCGTTGCCAGGCCGGGGGCGGCAATAGTTGGGGGAGGGGCTTCGTGCATCGAGGAGGGCGTCCTACTCTCCGGGAGACCCTGCGGTGCACGGGGAGGGGGGGGCTTTCCCGGTCCATTTTTAGGGGCGGAGGAATCTCCCCCCACCCCTAAAAAGCAAGCGGGACTTCTGAGCCAGGAAGCCAATCGGTGACACCCTTACAAAGTGATTGGAAGGGGGGGGGGGGGAGAGATGCACCTGTTGAATGTCCACCTCGTGGGTCGCAGTGAAAGTCTCCCTGCTGGTGAGCGCATTTCCTGTCCACGGACAGCGGGAGCCCGTGGAGAGGTGTTGCAAGGCAAAGCTGCACCTGTTGGATCGCAGTCACAATGAAAGCCTGGGAAGCTGCCCCCCCACCACCACCTGACCCCCCCCCCCGTCTCTTTGCAGGGGGCGGAAGCGGCATCGGCCGCGCCGTCTGCGCTCGCCTGGCCCGGGAAGGGGCGCTGGTGGCCGTGGCCGACTGCAACGAGGCCGGCGCGGCCGAGACCCTGCGGGGGCTGCCGGCAGGAGACCACCAGGCCTGGGGGGTCGACGTGGGCTGCTCCGAGGGCGTGGCGGGGCTCGTGGGGCGCGTCCAGGTGGGCTGCCCTCCCCTCGCGGGGCTGCGCGTGGCCCGTGGGGCGCCTGGAGCCGGGGCTGCGGCTCTCCCGGGGGGTGGGTGGGGGGGCATTGCTGGCCATCACATGCGGATCCCGCGGACCGAGTCGCGGCCCCTGCCAGTGGGGGGGTCCAGCAAGTTCGCACCACTCCGGCAGAACCGGTTGTTAAGAGAGTGCTTGTAAACAAACAGTTGTTCAGTTACTTGAGTGCCCCCCCCCCATCTTGCCTTGGCAGCCCTTGATTTGCCCATTCTTACATTTGAACCCTCTCTTCCGGAAGTGCCAGCCCCCCCCCCCCCCCAGCACCAGGCCCACCTCCCGCCTCCCCCTAACGTCACATGGACGGCGCTTTGTTTGCCACAATTCCCATCGCTCCAAGCCATGAGGCCTGAAGAAAGCCTCCACGTCCAGAAGCAGTGTACCTCTGCATCCCTGTGGCTGAGGGTCTTTGCCGCAGAGGGGGAGCCCGGCTAGACAGGGGGAGGCCACATTCACCTTGGCCTGGCCCAGCAGGGCTCTTCTGGAGCTCTCCTGACAGCGAATTAAGCATGTGGTGGGGGGTGGGGGTGTTGGTTCGCCACCCCGAGGGGTTTCAAGGCCAGGGAGAAGCAGAGGTGGTTTGCCGCCTCTGCAGAGCCTTCCTTGGTGGCCTCCCGCCCCAGCGCCAGCCCTGCTTGGCTTCTGGGATCTGAAGAGAGAGGGGCTTCTGAACCCCCACTCTGAACGAACTGGCCGCCCCTTCCCGGCTTGACTCCCCTGCTCTGGCCCCTGCGCCGTTCGTGGTGGAGACGGTGGCCGTTCTCCAGTGTTTGGGATACGTGCTCCTGAGCGCCCCAGGCTGTCTTGTGCCGCGTGACTCAGACTCTCACTTGAACTGGCCGCCGTCCTGCAGGCCGGGGGTGGGGGGGCAACTTTCCCCTCAGCTGCTACTGCCTGGTCCTTTGACGGGAGGTGCCCACGGGCTGCCGCCTTGCAACACCATGGCTAAAATGCCCTCGTAGCGGGTCAGATGGGGTCAGGCACCCGCTGCTAGAACTGGCCCAGGCCTTCCCTTTGGTTTCCTCCTGGCCAAACCTCTCTGCTCCGGGGGAAGCGTGGGCCGTGCGGATCTTTGGGGGTTTCTGGGCCTTTTGCTTGGCTGTCCCCAAAGCTCCTAACCCCCCCCCCCCAAAAAAAAACCACACGCACACACATCCTCTCACTTTTCCAGACCCACTACTCCCGCCCAGCCACCATCTGCGTAAACTGTGCCGGCATCACCACGGACGAATTCCTCCTCAAGCAGACGGAAGAGGCCTTTGATGCCGTCCTCAGGGTGAATCTCAAGGTAGGGGGGCTGGGGGGGGCACATCTGGGTGCAACCACGGTGTGTGTGTGGGGGGGTGAGCGGTGCTCGAGGGACTGGCTCTCTTCTTCTTTTCCTGCAGGGGACGTTCTTGGTGACCCAGGCCGTGGCCCAAGCACTGGTAGCAAGCGGAGCACCCGGGGGCTCCATCATCAACATGGGCAGCATCGTGGGGAAGGTGCCGTGCCCCCCACCCCCTTGAGCTCTGCCAAGGACACCCCATAATCCTGCCCCACAATCCTTGCCCCAGCCCATTACGCAGGCAGGGGCCAGCTGGGACTCCCCCTCCCCACACACTCTTCTCTTTCCCCCTGGCCAGGTGGGGAACCTGGGGCAGGTGAACTACGCCGCCTCCAAGGCCGGGGTGGAGGCTCTGACCAAGACAGCGGCCAAGGAGCTGGCCAGGTGAGCCCCGGGGGAGGGGAGGGTCAACCCCACCAGGAGGCTCATGGCGTGGTCGGCCTCTCTTGGTTTAACCAGCCCTGCAAAGTTGTTTTGAAGATGGAATGGAGGAATGCTGGCAGGAGCTGATGGGAATTGTAGTCCACAAACATCTGGAGAGACACAGATTGCAGACTCCTGGCCCATCCGGAGGCACTGATGGGGGGGGGGAGCTGCCCTATCTCGTGGCTGACCTTGCAGGGGGGGTGTCCAAAGCCACCTTGGCTTCTGTGACCTTCTTTCTGGCCGCCCTGCAGGTACGGGATTCGCTGCAACACAGTCCTCCCCGGTTTCGTCCGCTCCCCCATGACCGATAAAGTACCCCAGAAAGTGCTGGACAAGGTTAGTAAGGAGGGGGGAGGGTTGGCTAGCCAACACCCCATCTCTCAGATATTGGGGGGGGGGGCAAAAACTGTTTTACACATAGTGGGGATGGGGAGCAGGTCAGCGTGGAGCCCGGGTGGTGGAGCAGTTCTAGCATCTGACGAGCCCTGGGGGTGGGGGGGTGGTATCCGGGTTCAAATTCCCAGGAAGCTCTGGGGGGGGGGGGGCACTCTCTTTCTGCCTGACCTACCTCACAGGGTTGTTGTAAGGCTGAAGTGGCGGACCCATGCGGTTCACCCTGAGTTCCTGGGAGGAAGAGCAAAAATGCAACAGGTAAAGCGCAATTATCTGTAGTCCCGCCCCTCATTTCCCTACCTCTCTTTGCAGTTTGCAGCAATGGTGCCTCTGGGACGTCTGGGGGAGCCTGAAGGTCAGACACCCGCGGGGGGGGGGGGGACCTTGCGGGGCAGGGGAGGCTGCCTGATCTGAGTAGTGGGGGGGGGCTGGTCACCAGACCCTTTGGGTCAAGGAGGGGTGGCCTTTGTAGGCCTTGCCAAGTGCGTTGAGCCTGCCCGAAAGTCTCCTGTGTCTCAGCTTCCTTCCCCTCCCCCCACAACGTGACCCCCCCCCAACACACCATTCTTCTCCTAGCACTTTCTTCACCCCCACCACCCCTCTGTGCTGGAAGTCCCAGTTCCTGGGTCTCCTTGTGAGGCAGCCGAGAGCACCGGGGTTCGGGGGGGGGGGGGCTTGTTCCACCTGGAGCTGGCCAGGATCCAAAAGAAGCAGACTCCAACCTCAATAGGGGGGCGGAGGGCGGAAAGACCCCACCCACATTATGGCACTGGGGCGTAACAGGTGCTGGACTCCCAGTGGGTGGGAATGCCCAGGGGAGGGAGGAGGGATGAAAGGGTTTGAGGCCACTGGGCATTCTTGACTTCATGATGGGGGGGGGGGGAGGCAGAATGTTTGGGAGGGGGGGCCTCCATTGTGAACCCCTCTCCCCTCCCAGACGTGGCCGATGTCTGTGCTTTCCTGGCCTCCGATGAGAGCAGGTACATCACTGGAGCCAGCGTGGAGGTAACAGGTGTGGCGAGGGGAGGGGAGGGCTTTGGTTCTGATTGGCCAGAGGAGGGTGGGGGGCACCTTCTGAAGCCTTCCTCTTCTCTTCCCATTCGGTTTCCCTGAAGGGGGTCTTTTCATCTGACACGTGCATTTCTGGAGCCCCCACACACACACCCTCCTGAGTTGACACTCCCGGAGCCCCCCAAGAGAGGCCGTGGGCACAGCTGGAACTCGTGGCAGAAGCCGGCCTCCTGGGCTCCCAGCTGGGGGGCTGCCAAGAAAGTTGCCAGAAGAGATCAGCTCCTGGCCAGGATGTCCGTTGCCACCCGGGGGGGGGGGGATCTGCCCTCCACCCCCGCCTTGAATCGCTGATCCGGATGTGGTGATTGATGAATGTCCTTGATTGACTGATGGTAGAACTTTAAATAAATGAGCATTTGCAACCTCGACAGAAGCCGCTTTGTGGGAGTCTGGGGGGGGGGGGGACGCCACGCCCTTTTTAGTGGAAGTTACTGGGAGAAGCTTGATCCCCAGCGTGGCTCTTGTGGGCTTTGGGGGTCAGTGTAGCCGTGGACTGGTCGTTTCTGCTCCCAACTCTCTAACCTCTTTCCCAGTACAAATCAAGGAGCCCGTCCTGTTTTTCGTGGCTGCCTTCCAGTGGAAATTGTGCTCTCCCCCCCGACTCCCCCCCCCTCGCCATCAATCTGCCCATGAGAAGCTGCTGGTCTCGCCAGAGACAACGAGAGATCTTGGAAGGAAGTAGGAGAGCGGGATCTGCTCCCCTTGCCCTGACTCAGGAGGGGGGCCCAGACTGAAACCCCTCCATGCCAGATCTGGGAAGGCAAGCAGGGTCATTGAGGGATAGCCAACAGGTGGGAGGAGGCCCCAGGGAATGCCAGGGGACCTTTGGCCCGGTCTCCCCATAAGCCCCCGGTTTCTTCATAGGCATCGCTAGAAGAAGGAGGGTTTGGATTTATACGCCGCCTTTCTCTCCTGTAAGGAGTCTCAAAGTGGCTCATAAGCTCCTTTTCCCTTCTTCTGTCCACAGCAAATGTAGGCGGGCCTGAGAGAGTTCTGGGAGAACTGGGGGATAGCCCAGAAGTCACCAACCCGGCTTCATGTGGAGGAATGGGGAAACAAGCCAAGTTCACCAGATGAGAGTGCACATCATAGCCACTAAACCACGCATAGGGTGCCAAGGGAGCTCAGATTGCATGGGCCCCATTCTGACTTCAGGGGCGGGGGGGGGGGTTGGGGAGACCCAGCTTTTTGCTCCCGGGCCACAAAGTGTTGAGGTTGTGTGCGAGATTCCCCTGAGTCCTCTTCGCTTGCTCAGCTGCGGGGCTGACGGAGACTCCACTTGTGCAGCTGCACTAATGGAAGTGTTTGCCGAAGGGCTTATTAGGGTGTGCTTGGAAAGAGGCGTGGGGTATCAGAGCGGGCTGGGGAGAAAAGAGGATTAGCGGGGGGGGGGGGGCTGGAGGCGGGAGCTCTCCTTCCCGGCCCCAGACCTGGCTGTGGCGCTCTTCCCACACTGCCTACCTGAGGGCGCAGAGAGGCCCCGCAGTCCCTTCCATGGGGGTCTGAGGGCTCACTTGTGGGGTCTGCCTCTGTGCGGCTTTTTGCCCCACCTGTGAGAAGCCTGGGACAGCCGGCACACACACACACACCGACATCAGCCTGACTGGGGATCCGAGGGCCCGTTTCTACACCACAAGGGCCAGGTCCACATTGCGCTCCCTGGCTGGTGGGACGAGAAGCCAGTTGAGGGGGGGGGTGAATTTGTCTGCTGCTGCCCTCCAGGGAACCCCCACTCTCCTGGCAGTCAGCCGAGGGGGAGGGCTCTGTGTGTGTGTGTGTGTTTGGGGGGGGGGGGGCTACTGGATACCACCCTGCTGCTCCGTTCCCTGGTGGCCTCCAACAGCTGTGTGGCAAGAGGGGACGTCTGGTTATTGCTGAAGCGCCAGTGTGGTGTTGTGGCGAGAGACCCGAGTTCGAAACCCCACTCTGCCCACTGGTGGGGCCGTTCCTATGTATACCCGCTGCCCGGCTGGGCTATTGTGAGGCTGGAAGGAAAGGGGGAGGACGGTGCCAGCAGCCCCCTTGGGGAGAGAGGCAGGTGAAAATGAAATAATGTGGGGTGGGCAGGCCGGCCCCACAGAACAGCCGCCCTCCCCGCCCTCCCTGGACTCAGGATTCCACGTTTGTCCTCAGGTGTACGAGGGAGGGACACCCCGAATCAGGCCTCGGAGGGGTCTGTCTTGCCCACTCAGAGGGGCTATGGCTTCCCAGGGTCTCGGGCGGGGGGAGGGGAGGGGCTTTTTTCCCACCCCCCTCCTGCCACCTTTGACTGATTGACCCTCAGAGCCCCCTCCCCACCAACGCCCTGCAAACTGCACCGATGCTGATTGAAACTGCAGCCAAACCCGCCAAGTGGGGCTCTAGCAGAGCAGGGGGGCGGACTGCTGGGCCCGAACTCATCCAGAGGGGCGGCGGAGTGGGGAGCAGACCCAAAGGCAGCCGGTCCATAAAGCCGCTTGAGGGTTTGGGAGGGCGCCCACCCTTCCTCTCCAGACAAGGGGCTCCCAGTTGGTGCTAAGAGCATCGGAGGGCCAGGTTTCCTTCTCCGCATGAGCGGCGGACCCTTCTCTGGAGAACTGGGTTTGCTTCCCCGCTCTTCCACTCCTGCTGGGTGGCCTGGGGCTAGTAGTCACGGCTCTCTCTGAACCCGCTCAGCCCCACCTGCCTCCTCAGGGGGTCTGTTGTGGGGAGAGGGAGAGGAAGGAGTTGGCGAGCCCCTTGGAGTCTCCTGACAGGAGGCTGTAGATCCCAACTCTTCTTGTTTCTACGGGGTGGGAGGGGGCGGGCCCCCTTCTCCACCCCACGGTTGTGTTTGCTGCTCCTGAACCAGGCTTTGGGGCAGCCCCCCCCCCCCCCAATGACAAGCCAGTGACAGCCATGCAGGCTCGCCCTCTGAGGGGGCTTCCACACCACCTTTTTTGGGGTGCAGCCGTCAGGGTGACCAGGGGGGGGGGGGCAGCACAAAATGTTTTTGCTTTGATCCAGCCATCCTGATGTGGAGCTTGCGCAGGAGAGATCGGTGGATGCAAAAGGGGGTGTTGGGGGGGGGCATATATTTCTTCCCCGTCTCCCGGAGTCCTCCCTTCCCGCCCTGTGGAAAAATCAACAAGTTGACACTTCTTGGTGTATTGAATAAAGACCCTTCCTGGGCAAGGCCTCACCTGTTGAACTTCTGCCTGGTGCAGAGCTGCAAGTAGTACTGGGTCCCGGCTGGGAAAGGGGAGGTCGAGAGAACCTTTAGGGTTGGACCTCCCCCCCCATGGTTTTGCCCTTCACCCCCCCCCCCAAACCACCAAGATGCGGTGTTTTGTGAGAAGAGTCACTTTCTTGTGCAAAGTTCCTCCAGCTAGGAGGGCCCAGGTGTCCTGGGGGGGGGGGATGCTGATTGACCCCCCTCCCCTCCCGGGCAGCCCGGCTTTTCTTTCCGGCTTGGTTGCATAGAAGGGGGTGGGGGGAGGGATTACGGTGAAAGGGAGGGGGAGGGGATTAGCCGGGGGTCCCCCCAGCCCCTATTCTCCGGCCCCTGTTTGAAGCCGCCCGGCCGCCGTGCCTTCCATTGAGAGCCGCATTGCCCAGGGCAACCGGGCGGGGGAGAGGGGGAGCGCGGAAGGGGCTGGAGTGGCCACAGGCCCGCCCCCCCCCAAAAAAACCACTGCGCTGGGTGGGTGCTCCGGAGCCCGTGGGGGGTCCTGGGCCCTCCCCCCCCACCCTGGGCATCTCTTGCTGTCGCCAGGGAAACGGGCTGACCCCCTTCCCCCCCCCGGGCAGCTCCCCCCTTTCTCTTGTCCGGGGAGGGGAGGGGGGCTTTCCCCATTGAGGCAGCCGCCCCCTATTCAGGCGCTCTCCCTCCCTCCCCCCCCCCCCAATATCTGGGGCCTATTGTGGGCACAGCTGTGCAGCCCCCTCGGAAGCCGGCGGCCCCGGAGGCAGGAGCAGATAAAATAGGGATTGAGGGCTATACCGAGACCCCCCCCCTGAAAGGAGGCAGGGGCTGCGCCGCCCCCTCCCCGGGCGAAATCGTGGGAGGGGGGCACACGCGTCGGCACTTCTGAAGGCGTCGGAGTTGGTTTCTTTTCCTGGGATGAAACTTGGTTCTGGGACCGGCGTGGGGGCCTTCCGGGGACTTCTGCCTGGAGTTTCGGGGGGGGGGGGGCGCTGAAGGTCAGGGGGGGGCATCCACCGCAGAGTGGGAGCCCAGGAGATGGCAGGGGCGGGGGCGGGGGCTGCCGGGGGAGGGTCGAGGCTTCGGGCTGGGGGCTCGGGGGGGGGGAGGGCAGCCTCGGATGGACGGAGGACCGGCGACAGCGACCGACCCCCGCGTGCGGCAGGATGGCCCCGTTGGGGGGGCGAAGAGGCCCGGAGCGCCCGCACGAGAAGCGCCCGCAGGTAACCCGGGCCGGGGAGGGCGCGCGGGGACCCCTGGGCCTGACTTCCGAGGAGACCGGCGCTTTCCCTGCACTGCAGGGGCGTTGCAGCCCTGGTCGGACGCCTTCTGCCTGCCCCGCAGGGCGCGCGCGGGGGGGGGGGTGTTTTGGGGGGGGGAAGGCTGCCCACCCACTGTGCCCCTTCGCGCCCCCTCCGCAGGGACCGCCCCCTCGCCCCGAGAAGCGCCCGCCAGCCTCTTCCCCCCCCTCCCAGGGCCGCTGCCCCTGAACATGGAGGCTCTGACCTGTCCCGGCCGCTTCGGACGAGCTCGCGGGTGGGGGGGGGGGGCGCTTCCTCGGTGTCCCAGTCTGGGTTGGGAGATCCCGGGAAGTTTTCCCCGGGAGGGGGGGGGGCTCAGCAGAGTCCGTCCTCCAAACCTGCTGATCTCTGCGGGGGTGGGGGGAGATCATGCACCAGCCCCCCCTCCCCCGACATTGGCAGACACCCCCCACGGCACCTTCCCACAAGGGATTCCCTCCCGGCTTCCTTCTCTTCCTGACGGGGCGGGGGTCCTGTCTTTGCAGAGTGGGAGGAAAAACTACTCCCCCCCCCCCCCCAAAAAAAAGTGGCAGCTCAGAAATTCCAGGCAGTCGGGCTTTCGCGTCTACCTCCCCCCGCCGCCCCAGCACCGGGTCTGGGCGCTGGTCGCCCGTTTCCGTTTCCCAAGGGGCAGGAGGACCTAATTGCCCCCCCCTCGGCCCCCGCCCTCCGATGCTCCTTGATGGGCTGGCGGTTCTCTGCGATGCGCGCCTGGGAATGCTCCCCGGCCCCCATTGCTGTTGAGGGGGTGGGAATCGGGTGGGGGTGGGGGGCGTATAGCTAGGCCAGACACGGAACACGAGGGGGGGGGATGGCTCCCTTTGCTACTATTATTGGAATACTGGGGGGGGGGGGGACATGATTTGGCCACGATTGAGGAACCCACTTTAATCTGTTTCTTTATCACTTGAACACAGTTCGCTTCTTGGAATTCCCCATAGGCCGGGTGTAGGTTGATTTGGGTGCGTGGGGGGGGGGGGGTGCATCCAAAGTCTAGGGGGTGCAGATTGGCCCCGGAGGAGGTGGAAGAGTGGCAGGTGGTGGAACTGACCCAACCCCCTCAGGCCACAGGTGATGGTGATGGATGCCCTTTCACTTAAAAAAAAAAACCCACCTCCCTGCAAGGAGAAAATTAGCACTTCAGGGAGTAAGGCTCTGCACACAGCCCTTCTTTAATTGCTCGCCTGTTTGCACAGATCTCCCCCCCCCCCCAGTAGTGGCACATCCCAAAAGGTGATCCCCCCCCCCCCCCGTGGCCCCGGCATTTTGCCCAGGAATTTCCATGCTGGAGTTCAGCAGCTACACACCAAAGTTTAGACCGTGGGTTCAGTATGGGGATCTCCATCTCCCTGGCATCTGACTGGGCATCCTGTGCTAAGCGTGGCAAAGTGGAATCTTGCAGCAGCATCCCCATACGGCCCCAGTGTAGTTCATCTGAGGCAAACAAGCCCAGCTATGGGGATTGTCGTGGCCCTGTTTGCCACAACAGCACCCTTATTGCTTCTCTCAGTCATTTGGCAGAAACCCTGAAGCCTCCGGCTTCCCTCCCGTCTCTGCTGTGGTGGCTGCTGTGATGCTGGAATCCACCCCAAAACAACATCACTTTCAGTGAATTGTTCTAAACTAGAAGTAGATTCTCCTTTTTAAACCACCTTAAAAAGGGAGAATCTAGAGTCCCCAGTTGAATGGCTAACGTTGAAAGTGATGCTGTTTGAGAATGGATTCTCCCCCACCTAAAAACAGCATCACTTTCAATGTTTACACACAAGGGACCTCAGATTAAATCCATGCAGAAGGGGATGGATTTAAAAGGATAATCTGGGGAAATTTGGGGGGTGCCTGCTGTCAGGGGGGTGGAATTGTTAAGCTACCAGCATTAGAGGCACTGGGAGCCATCTTCTACGCAACTCTCCTGATGATACCACCCAGGTTTGGTGAAGTTTGGTTCAGGGGGGTCCAAAGTTAAGGACCCTCAAAAACTGTAGCCCCCATCTCCTATTAGCTCCCATTGGAAACCATGGGGGATGGGGGCACCCCCTTTGGGAGTCCATAACTTTGGACCCCCTATACCAAACATCATCAAACCTGGGTAGTATCATCAGGAGAGTCTCCCCAAAAATCCCTGAAATTGTGGTGCTGCTAGCCTAACAACTGTGCCCCCTGCAGGTCAAAAACCGAAAAAACTTTTAAAAATACAAAAAACCCCACAAATGGGGGCGGAGCTTAGGACATGTAATGCCGGGGGGGGGGGGGTTGAACCGGAGAACCCACCCTTACGTATGTCCTTGGACACAGGTGTGTGAGTGCGCATGTGCCTCTACTGAGGCAAGGAGGGAGGAGCCTTTGCACCCTGGCCCACGCGCCCACAGAGGGAGACACGTCAGGGTGCGCGTGACATGGCGTGCACATGAAACTCTCTCTTGGAGTTCACACGAGTGCAAAGGTTCTCCATCCCAGCCAAACAGATTCAGAGTTGCATCAGTTGTACACCCTTTTGTGTGCACTTCTGGACAAGGTGCCACAGTGCACACGGAGCGCATCTAAAGTCTAGTCCAGAAATCAAGACAAGTTTTCTCACCAATGCGGGAAAGGAGATTAGTGGCAAGATATTAGGGAAGAGAGGGAAATTTTTTTGCTGAGAGATTCTCATGGGCAGCAGGCCCAGATGGCCACACACGGTGGACCCTCCGATTTACTCCCCCCCCCCACAATCCCACAGTAAGGAAAACCTACCTCTGAGGGGGTTACGGTGGGAGGGGGGAATTCTGCCACATTCTTTGATAGAAGAACAGAAATTTGGCACAGAAAACACAGCAGTTATATAAAAAGGAGTTTTAATAAAGTTCTAAATATAAAAACTCAGACACCCCTCCCCCCAGAAATGCCACCTCTGGAGCAGCAGTGGCCTAGTGGCTAAGAGCAGGTGCACTCTGATCTGGAGGAACCCGGCTTGTTTCCCAGCTCTTGAGTTGTAGAGGCTTATCTGGGGAATTCAGATTAGCCTGTGCACTCCCACACACGCCAGCTGGGTGACCTTGGGCTGAAGTCACGGATTCTTCTGAGCTCTCTCAGCCTCACCTACCTCTCACAGAGGGTGTTTGTTGTGAGGGGGGGAAGGGAAAGTAGTCTGTACGCCCCTTTCAGTCTCCTTGCAGGAGAGAAAAGGGGGATATAAATCCAACCTCCTCCTCCTCCTCCTCCTCTTCCTCTTCTTCTTCTTCTCTGGGTTCTTTCTATCTTTTTTGGATGCAAAATGAGTGGAAGATTTTCATTCAAGTGGGGGGCGTTCAGGCCTCATCCATAATTGCTTCAAGGCTGTGGAATGCCCCCCCCCCCCCCGCAAAGAGGCCCAGAGCTCTGGCATTCTTGTCTGAAGAGATGTCAAACCAACCTGAGCCTATTTGTGATTGTCTGTGTTCCGTTGTCTCTGTGTGTCTGTGCTTGTTCTGTTGTTTTGTGGGAAGCCCCACTGAGCTTTGGAGAGGCCGGGCAGGTACAGATGTTTTGGATCCATCCAAGGAGCCGCCACTGCGGATCACAACATCGCTTGTGGGTAAAGAATTTTGTCCTCTCTTGTGGGTACGAACCCTGGAACATCTGGAAGCAGAAAAGGGGCATTTTGACCCCGAGGCTGCAACCCAAGAAAGCCTCTGCTACCCTAAAGGCATCAGCTTCTGGAGTGACACAGAACTCTTCTTTTGCCGGACTGCGAGAAACAAACTTCGGAACATGTGGAGAGCCAGCGTGGCGTAGGGTTAAGAGCAGGTGAGCTCTAGTCTGGAGAACTGGGTTTGATCCAGTGGTGGGATTCAAATAATTTAACAACTGGTTGTTTACAAGCACCATTTTAACAACCGGTTCTGCCGAAGTGGTGCGAACTGGCTGGATCCCACCACTGGTTTGATCCCCGACTCCTTCACATGAAGCCTGCTGGGCGACCCTGGGCCAGTTTCAGTTGTTTCATCCCTACTTGCCTTGTGTCTGTTGTGGGGAGAGGAGGAGAAAGGAGTTTTAAGCCACGCAAAAAATGGTGTAACTCTACGGCCCCTTCCACACAGGCAGAATAATGCACTTTCAATCCGCTTTCACAACTGTTTGCAAGTGGGTTTTGCTGTTCCGCACAGCTGTACAGTGCGTTGAAAGTGGATTGGGAGTGCATTATTCTGCGTGTGCGGAAGGGGCCGTGGAGTCTCCTTACAGGAGAGAAAGGCCGGGTATAAATCCAAACTCCTCCCCCTTTTCCTCCCCCTCCATTCTTTAAGCTTGTCCAGGTACCTGGACGCTTTGGCTCCAATTCTTGTTTTAAGGGGGCTGCTATACGGAAATAAAGTGCTCTTTGTAGGGACGTATTAATGGCCGGGAGACTGGATGTGGCCCCAGCAAGATGACTGGCCAGCTCTCCTCTGAATTCAATTCCCAAAGTACTTTGCTCTCGATACTTTAAACACGACAAAAGTTTAGGCTGAAATGGAGCTCTAGCTGGAATGGAAAGGGGAAAGAACTGGGGGAATTAGGAGGATTAATTAGAGTGGGATATTTGGCAGTTTTCATCGAGTGGGGGAGAAGGGGAGGGAGGGTCTTCCAAATGCTCCACCAGGGCTCACCAAGGCCCAGTTCCTCTCTTGTTGGGGGAGTGTCCTGCATTGCCCCCCCCTCAGGATTTTGGATGCCCCCCCCCCTTCCACAGAGGGGCACACCATTCCAGGGCGCCTGGCCACCCTGGGGTGCCTTGCGGGCTGGGAAGCTGCTTGTCATGCCTGCTGTCCCTGGGTGGGCCGGGGTTGGGGTGGTCTGCGGTGGGAAGTCAGAGGGAACCTTTGACTTGGTGGGGGCTCGTGGGGGGGGGTCTCAATGGCATGGCACCCACTCTGGCATTGAACCCTGGCTTGTGATTGTCCAAACGCAATTCTTGTCTGTGTGCCAGAGAGTTGAGTGTGGACGTCACGTGCCGGAGGTTTGTTGGCGACAACTGGGGAAGGTAGGCACAGTGTGTGTGTGTGATCTGAGGATGAAATTCTTTGCAGGAGATGCCTCCTCTCCCTATTTCTATTGACCTCCTTTGCAATTTGACCCCAAATGTTCCCTCCTGGTAGGAATTTCCAGGTGCAAACGGTTGATGTTGAGAGAATCAGACAAACAGGTACCTGGGACAGACCATTAACTGGCACAGAACTCCAAAAACATGCAAACTTTCATGTCCCACAAAACTCTTTATCGAGGAGAACACAGATTTCACCCGGCAATAATGCTACAAAACCCCACATACTTTTCAACCGTCAGCTTTATCATGACCTGCCAGAGAAATTAATCGTTCCAGCAGTTCAAGCTAAAACAATCCAGAGTAAAAAGAAGCAACTTCCTATCACAAATACTAAAAACAAAGTCTTGTTAAAACAAGAAAGTGGCAGAGATGTTTAATCATTCATTTTATTTCTTTACAACTTGTTGATTTTAATGCTTAATAATCTTAATTTTTTTATATGCCAACAAAGGTATCTGATGTATTGTCGAAGGCTTTTCACAGCCAGATTCAACTGGTTGTGGCAGGTTTTCCGGGCTGTGTGGCCGTGGTCTGGTGGATCTTGTTCCTAACGTTTCGCCTGCATCTGTGGCTGGCATCTTCAGAAGTGTATCACAGAGAGAGAGAGGTCTGTTTCACACTGCCTTATCCAGTGTTTTCCACAGAGAGAAGTGTAACAGACTTCCCTTTGTGATAGTCCTCTAAGAATGCCAGCCACAAGCTGCTAGCGAAACGTTAGGAACAAGATCCACCTGACCACGGCCACACAGCCCAGAAAACTCACCACAACCAAAAGTTTCTGAATCTGCTAAAGCACCCTGAGCCAAGCCGGCTGGCAGTGCCGGGCAAATCTGGTCCGTGGCCTTGGGGACAATGTGGGAAGGTGGTTTAGAGCGTCACACTAGTATCCGCGAGGCCCAGGTTCAAAACCACACTCGCTGGGTGACCGTGAGCCAGGCACGCTGTCTCCACCTAACCACAGGGTCACAGGGAGGTCAAAATGAAGCAGGGGAGAATGCCGTTTATGCCACATTAGGGGAGAAAGCCAGGGTATAAACAAATCACAGAAATAAATAATCTGCTTCTCTCTGCATTGAAAGGAAGCCACAGTAAAACTTCTCCCCCCTTCGGCTCTCTGTTTGGCAGCCGAGGCGGGCATCGGCCTTTCGGTGCTACTTGAGGCCAGCATTGACACAGAGGTGCCGGAGCAGGGATGGGTGGCAAGAGCTGACAAACTGGGCCCTCCTCAGCACCGACGGGCTCCAAGCGATGGGTGCTCCCGGCCTCAGCAGGACGGCTGCCAGCTCCACCCAGAGAGACAGTGATTGTCCTCCTCTCTGTGGCCGTCACTGGGCACAGGAGCCAGGGCTGCCCTTGGGACCCCCTTTGGCAGGGCGGACTGCTTGTGCGGGCAACACTCCCCTCCCACACGGAAAGGGAGACGGACTGTGGACCCACAGGCACCTGGGGATTCATGGGTAGAAAAAGCGCACCAGGCGCCTGCCAGAGGACTGGAGCTGAAGGGAGGCTGTGGAGACGACCCCCACCCCCCAGAGCTTGGCCCACCCCCTGGCAGCCCCTTCCCCTCCAATGCGCAACCCCTTCTCACAGGCTGCAGAAAGGAGCGGAGGAGCGGGGGCCGCCCCGTGAAGAGGGGCACATGTTGCCAGGCAAACACCACAACACGCCACTGTGACCTGGGGGGGGGGCAGCCCCGTTGGTCTGGGGAGCGGCTGGGTTGGGTGTGGTGTGGAAGTGGCATCAGATGGACCTCCGGCCTGGCCTTGAGCTACCCGCGCGGGGGGAGGGGGGCTGTCATTCCGTGCCTTCCATTACAGGGCGGGGAAGCTGCTCCCCCTCCCTTCCCCTCCGCCCCCACAGGTAGTCTTCAAGGTGCCCCAGGTGAGTGGACCAGGTGACCACCCGGCTGGAAGAGGGTCAGGAAGGAGGAGAGTGCGAATGCAGAGCAGGGGCCCGGAGAGCTGATCTTGATGCCTGGCCTGGAATGGGTGCTCTGTGGCTGGAGGGGGGGGGGCAGAAAAAAGGGGGGGGTTAAGCTGTTCTTCTTTGCCTGCTGCCACAGGGGACTGTGTGGGGTGTGACTCTCTCAAGCCCCCTCCCAGTTTTTTCACAGCACTTACCACTCTGTGGAAGGGGGAGGGGTTCCCTGGGGAGGTGGGGGGGGGGACACGCCTATTCAAGATGCCCTGCATGGGCAATGGGAACAAAATTCCACCAGGGTTTTTAATGAGGTCGAAGAAGAAAAAAGAAGAGTTTGGGTTTGCCTATCTCCCCCTTTCTCTCCTGCAGGAGACTCAAAGGGGCTGACAATCTCACTTGCCCTTCCCCCCTCACAACAAACACCCTGTGAAAGTGGGGTGGGAGCTGAGAGAGCTCCGAAGAACTGTGACTAGCCCAAGGTCAACCAGCTGGGCGTGTGTGGGAGTGCACAGGCTAATCTGAATTCCCAAAGATAAATGACCCAGGATGACCTGAATTCCCTCTCATAAATGACCTGGAAGTAGGGGTGGGTAGCGTGGTGGCCAAGTTTACTTGAGGTTGATACCAAATTATGTAGGAATTGGTGAGAACCACAAAGGATTGCTAGAGATCCAAGTGGACCTTGACAAATTAGGTGAGTGGGCTAAGAAATGGCAAATGCAGTTCAGTGTAGCAAAATGCAAAGTGATGCACATAGGGGCAAAAAATCCAAACTTCACATACACACCATGAGGGTCAGTGCTATCAGTCACAGACCAGGAAAGAGATTTGGGAGTCTTAGTTGATAGTTCCATGGGAATGTCAACTCAATGCATGGCAGCTGTGAACAAGGCAAACTCTATGCTGGGGATAATTAGGAAAGGAATTGAGAATAAAAATGCAAGGATTGTCATGCCCTTATATATAAAACAGTGGTGCGACCGCGCACTTGTAGTACTGTGTTCAGTTCTGGTTATACATCTCAAAAAGGACTTCGAAGAGATAGAAAAGAAGTGCAGAGAAGGGCAACCTTGAGGGATGATTGAAAGGATTGGAGCACCTTCCGTATGAGGAGGGGCTGCGGCGTTTGGGACACTAAGGTTTGGAGAGGAGACGTCTGAGGGGGGATATGATTGAAGTCTATAAAATTATGCATGGGGTAGAAAATGTGGACAGAGAGAATTTTTTCTCTCTTTCTCACCATACTAGAACCAGGGGGCATCCATTGAAAATGCTGGGGGGAAGAATTAGGACTAATAAAAGGAAACACTTCTTCACTAGCGTGCTTGATTGGTGTTTGGAATATGCTGCCACAGGAGGTGGTGAGGGGCACTAACCTGGATAGCTTTAAAAGGCCTTGGACAGATTTATGGAGGAGAAGTCGATTCTATGGCTACCAATCTTGATCCTCCTTGACCTCAGATTGCAAATGCCTGAGCAGACCAGGTGCTCAGGAGCAGCAGAAGGCCATTGCTTTCACATCCTGCATGTGAGCTCCCAAAGGCATCTGGTGGGCCACTGCAAGTAGCAGAGTGCTGGACGAGATGGACTCTGGTCTGATCCAGCAGGCTATTTCTTATGTTCTTAGATAAGCCTCCACAGCTCAAGCGGCAGAGCTGGGAATCAAACCCAGTTCCTCCAGATCAGAGTGCACCTGCTCTTAGCCACTACACCACTGCTGCTCTTTTGAGGGAGATTGGGGCTATTTGGGGTTTTATTCCATCAACCAATCATTCGTTAAGGTTGTCATGGACCAACTGAATAAAACATGCATTAGCACCGTGGTTGTAAGAAAAATAATGTATATACGCATACCACTGGTGTGTGTTTGTACAAACACATGCACAAACGAACAATCTTCCATTCAATTTATTCTATTCTGTGTGTTCTTAATTGTGATTTCTAGGGGGGATTTCTAGGGGGGAGGGTGGAATCCTGTCCTTCAACGCTCCACTCGTGTCAGATCCTTGGATCAGGGCCCAATAAACACTCAGCTGGTTCAAGGTTTTATTTGGCAGACATCAGAGAGCAACGAAAAAGACCAAACGGGCAAAAAGGCGCCAAGCAGTTGATAATATGCATCACTCCTTCCCACCCCGACATGAGAACATCGCAGAGTAGAGAAACCCAGGCCTGGGGCCCACCCCAGACGCAGACTCCCCCAAGGTCAGGCTGACAGACAGCCCAGCAGCACCTGCAAAAGTGACATCAACTCTGAACACACACACACACCCTCCCACACCCAGGCTTCACAGCTTCAGGCCCACTGGGGATGGGGGTGGGGGGAATAACAGAGACCCACCTTACAGGACTGTTGTAATGTTTACTGAGAGGATGTATAGGAAACTCAAAGTACACATAAAAGCTATGTGTTAATTGCTATCAATAAAGATTATATTGATGAATGGGATTGTTTTTGTTATTCACAATAAGACCCATCTAAGCACCAACGCAAAACTGCGCAGTCCCCTCCCCTCCCAAACACAGGAGGTGCAGAGATAGGAAGCCTCTGAGCATGGGAAAGGTGCTTCTCCCAGGCGTCTGGAGCAACTGCAGCCTCTGGACTGATAGCAAGCGGAGGTTTTGGCCCCAGGACCTATTGTAAGCCCTGCACAAATGCAGGCCTTTTGTCCGGAAAACTTCTCCCACATAAACCCGGCACAGCTGCCTGCCATGAATGAAGCCGAAAGGGATTTGGAGCGTGGAGGTGGAGGCGGGGCTGAGAGGCAGCCATGGCGCCCCCCCCCCATCTCCCACCCTGCTGGCTCCCCAGCCCAGCCTCACACAGTTCTGCATGGGCTCCTTCCCCCATAATCCCCGGGCCCTTTCACTGGGGACAATGGGTCAAGCTCGGCCTAGCCTGGGTGGTCCCGGCCCTTTTCACACTCCGCAGCAATGCCCGGCCAAAGACACCCTGCCAAGCACGTCAATCTCCACTTTCCCAGACCGGTCCCTCGGCCCCCCCCCCCCCCCCCCCCCCTTGAGAGGGGCGTTTCCCCCTGCTGCCAAATTCTTTCTAGTTTTCACAAAAAGCTCCTTAGTTTACAAAAAAATCCATTGGTGGTTGTGGGTTTTCAGGGCTGTGTGGCCGTGACCTGGTCGTTTTTGCTCCTAACGTTTTGTCCGCATCTGTGGCTAACCTCTTCAGAGGATATCACGGTAAAATGTGCCACAGAAGGAAACATATCTCTTCCACAACATACCTCTGAAGCAGAGGTGGGATCCAGCAGGTTCGCACAGGTTCCCGAGAGTAGGTTACTAATTACTTGGGTGTGCCGAGAGGGGGTTGCTCATGGAGTGATTTTGCCCGCCGTGATTTTTGCCTTAGTCCGCCCTCCTCTCCTTGTGGCGTGCAGAACTGGAAGCAGTCCTAGCAGGAGGTGCACTGGCGTGCGTGGCAGCCTGCGCCTGCGTGCATTCGTTTCCCGCCCAAGGACCGGCGCAGCAGCTGCGTCCTTGCCACAGCCCCGCCCAGGAATGCCCCCCCCCCCAGAGATGCCCGTACGCCCCCGTGGGTGCCCGTAGCCCAGCCCCATTGGCGCTATGCCACAGTTTGAATCCCACCACCATGGGAACCTGTTACTAAAATTTTTGGATCCCACCACTGCTCTGGAGATGCCAGCCACAGATGCAGGCGAAACACCAGGAGCAAAAATGACCAGTCCACGGCCACACAGCCTGGAAAGCCCACGGCAGCCAGTGGATTCCAGCCACGAAACAGCCGTCGACAGGCCATTCTGGTGATCTGGCAAGGGGAGAAAAGCGTTCTTCACAGCACGCATCATTTTATAAATCTGTCCCGTGCCCATTCGTTTACAGATTTCCCCTCTTTCCTCCTCAAAGCTCATTCTCCAGTAGAGAAAAATACAACCAGCTACAACAGAGGAAGACCCTGGTTTTAAATTTCACCTTTGCTCTGGCATACCACACGCAGCAAGGTTCCAGGCAGGCCGCAATATGGGGATCACAGCGGCGGCTGGCTCTGCTGCGCAGGGGCAAGCGTCCAACTGAACTGGAGGTTTTCGGCGGCAAGAGTTGAGGCTCCAGGGTCCAGCTTCGGGGCGAGTGCAAATGGCTGAGAAGCCCTGCGGTTGCATTACGAATTAATTAGCAGGGCAAATAATAGAATGGGGAACAAATGGGAGTTGTTTTGTGGCTTTGCTAGATAACAAACAAGTGTAGGAACAGAAAAGTGCTCAGCCTGGGTGTCCAGTGCAGTCTATCTGTGCCTGTGGGTGTCTCTCTCTGGAAGAAGAAAGCAAGAGATGTTTTCCCAGAAGCTCACCCTGATTCCAGGCATCTGACTGCAGCAGTTAACCCTTGCTTGACTGAATGAAAAATCCTATGCAAACTTCTTTCTCAAGTGTCAGATTCACAGAGTCAAGCAGGCAGAACTTCTGATGGAGATTCTCAAATTTCATCTTGCTGAGGGGTTTTGATCAGTAGGTCCACGATCATTTTCTTGTGCAAAGAGTCCTGAATTCAGTGGTGGGGATTCAGCCGGTTAAGCACCACTTCCGGCGAGGAGCTTCGGTGGTTAAGATGGTGCTTATAAACAATCAGTTGTTTTAAATTATGGACCAGTGGTCTAATTCCTCTTTTACTGCCATCTTTTATTTTCCTTCCATCACATGGAGGCCAACTTCCTCATTTCATCCCAGCTTTTGATTATGGCTTTGCACATTCCTGGTCAGAATTATCTCTTTGGTGCCCCCCCCCCCCCCGTTATTACTTCTTTCTGACCTCTCCTTACAGTGACTCATGGCAGTCTCTCTTTCTGTTGGTTTGGATCCATCATCTGCCCCCCTTCTGATTGGAAATTCTCTTGCTGGGATGCTGAGTAGGCTTCAAAGTGCGCTGTCATCCACTCTGCAAATATGACTTCTTCAGTCTCATTCATCTTGCTTCAAGAGCACACAGAATGCTTCTCTATGTGAACACCGTTTGCACATGTGGACATCAGAGGCCTTGGGATCCGTGACTCTGTGTAGCCTCTTGAATTTGGATGGCAGCCAACTATTGATTCAACCTCAGCTCCTGGACCTAGTTTTTCTTCTTCTCTTTTTTGAGAGTTTTTACTTATACGTTTTTGCTCCAAATGGTACCAGAGGTGTTTTAAAACTGGTTTTTCCCCCTTATGCTGTATTTTAAAAGGAGTCATTCCAGTAGGTCTAGTGTTATTCTGTTGTAGAGACAAGCAGCTGTATTGATGAATTCTGTAACGGATGTCAAGTAGTGCAGCCTGCATTAATAAACAACGTGTAGTTTCAAGTATTGTATGATTAAATTGCTTCTGTTAGATGGCCATTTTAAGGAGGCAAGAAGTATGTCACTGATCTTGCGTGTTGGGTACCTTCTTGTTCTTGGTAATTTTGGAATTCCACTAACACTGTATTCCCATTTACCTGAAAAATAAAATTCCTGGAGTTCTTAAATGCTTGTTTTTTAACAGCTGCTACATAAGCTTTGACTTTTTTTAAATACTTGATCTTTTAAATACCCATCTGCTTGGTGCATCAATGAGAATCCAACAAATGTAATGTTCCACCAACAGAAGGAGCTAGAGAGGTCCAAGATAGATTCGAGTGTCCTTGCGTTGGCCCGATCCTTTTCTCCTGCTTGCCCTGAAAAAAATGGGGTCTGAGCAGCTGCACTTGGCCTGAATGCATATTTCTGGCATTCAGCACGTTTTATACACTGTTAAGCTTTTATAAGTTTTTCTCCGCTGGAGTCTGTACTTCTGTGATCTAATTTTACAAACTAACTATGAATACAACTGGAGTGAACAACTCTTGCTCATGACTGAATGAAGCAGAACTTTTCGTGAGATTCTAACACATCCCTCCAGCGGCCCCTGCCCTGCATTTTGTTTCTTTCCTGAGCATCCAGTCTGAAGAGGAGCTCGATGGGACATGAACGTTTCCCTCACTGCTGGGTGGCTCTTGGGCTGGCCCTCATGAGAAGCTTATTTTCAAAAAAAAAAAGACAACTGCTGTTTGTGGATTTCATCTAATGGGGCGGGACACGGCTGTCTGTCCCTTTCTGTGCATTATTGAAGTGAGAGAAAATGTGTGCAAGATTCTTGGCGTCTCTAGTGGTTAGAAGTGCAGGACTAGGATTTGGGAGACCAAGATTTGAACAGAAACTAAAAAAAGGTTACAAAGTCTAATAAAACTGTCCATTAAATATATATTAAATATATATGTCCGTTACAAGACACGATTTTGCAATGGCTGTGATTGTGAAGAGACCCCCAAGGGCCATCAAGTCCAAGCCCCTGTGATGCAGGAACACGCAATCAAAGCACTCCTGACAGATTTTAGCCTCTCTTTAAAGGCCTCCCAAGAAGGGAACTCCACCACTCTCCCAGGCAGCGAATTCCACTGTCGGAATGACCCTGACTGGCGGTTCTTCCTAATGTTGGGTGGAATCTCTTCTCCTGCAGCTTTGGATCCATGACTCCTGGTCCCGGTCTCTGGAGCAGCAGAAACAAAGCATGCTCCATCACCAGCCTGGCGTATCAAATATCCTATTGTGGGTATCCTGTCACCTGTTAACCTTCTCTTCACCAAACCAAACATCCCCAGTTCCTAGAGCCTCCCCTTGTAGGTTCTGGACTCCAGACCTTTCACCTGTTTGGTTGCCCCTCCTCTGTACGTTCCAGCTTGTCAATGTCCTTCTTGAATTGCGAGTGCCCAGAACTGAGCACAGTACTCAAAATGAGGTCTGATAATGCAGAATAGAGAGGTACAATTACATCCCTCCAGGCTAAGACACTATACTCTTATTGATGCATCCCAGAATTACGTTGGCTTTGTTAGCTGCTGCATCACCACTGCTGACTCATGTGTTTAGCTTGGGGTCCTAAAGACTCCCAAGGTCCCTTTCGCATGTATTTCTGTTGTCAAGCCAGGTGTCACCCATCCTGCGCCCTGCGCGGTTCGGGTTTTTTTTGCTTAAGTGTAGAATCTTACATTTTACCTCTGTTGAAATAATCTGTCCAGCGGGTTTTGAATTCAGAAACCGGGCTTCTGAATATACCGAGACATTAGCTGCCCCTCCCATTTTGGTGTTGTCTGCCAATTTGATTAAGCGTGCCCTCTATTCAAATGATTTAACAACTGAAAGCTCCGGTGGTGGGATTCAAATGGTTTAACAACTATTGGATTTGTTTATAAGGCCCATTTTAACAACCCGGTTCTGCCGAGAGTGGGGAGAACCGGCTGGATCCACCACAGCTGCCTCGATTCCACCATCAGAGTCCTTGATATGAATATTGAGCAGCAGTGGGCCCAGGAAAAGATTTACCCACGTGCGCACCGCCCCCCTCCGCCCCCCCCCCCGCCCCCCCCGCCCCCTTTATAGGAATTAAGGGTAAGATGATCATTGTTCAACTTCTATTATTATTCGGGTTTTGTAACTTTGTGAATGTGGTTTTGTAGATTCCACCATTACTTGTGTGTTTTAAATGTCATTATAAAATATTGCCAGCTGCCACGAGCCGAAGGCTTTTTAGGACTGGGATATGAAGTCAAAATAAAACAAGAATAATTTCAGACCCAGTACACGTGTTCGGAACAACACGCTTGTACAAAACTTAGCCCAACTTAGGAAGAGACAGACCCGTGTTTGGCAATGTAATGTCAGGCTCACACGAAAGGCATCGCGTTCCTGAGGACCGCGACCTCGCAGGGAAACAGGCGGACACGTGTTGACCCCGCGTCCTGACGGCGCTCCTTCTTGGCGACACGCGTGGTTCCCCGGCGGTGCAGTCAGGAGTCACGCTCCTTTGCAGCCGGGCTTTGCCTTCCTGGACCCGCACCGGGCGGGGGGTGGGGAGTGGGGGTGGGGGTGGGGGGGCGACACCCCAGTGAAGCGAGACGGGGGGGGGGGCTGGGGGGGCGAGGAAGGTACCTGCCCTGGCCCGGGGGGGGGGTCAGGCTAAGCCAGGAGGGTGGGAGGAGCCACGCTGGGGGGCGGGGCGCTGGAGGGGCTGCAGCGCCGCCCCCCGCCAGTCCCTCCCCTCCGCCACTTGAGGCTGGGGGGGGGGTCCCGTAGGCATCACGCGCGGGTAGCGGGCGGAGGGAACTCCCTCCCGTGACGTCGGGGGCAGGACAGGGGCGGAAGTGACGCGCGGCGGGAGGTCCCCGCCCCCTCCCACAGGAGCCAGGAGAGAGGAAGCGGCCGCAGGGAGGGCCCCGGCCCGGCGAGAGGCGGTAGGGCGACCCCCCCCTTTGCTCCGGGGCTCCCCCGGGCATGCTGGAAGCCGGGCGGGCGGGGTCACGCCCGAGCATGTGCAGAGGGCGGGGCGCGCCGCCGGGGCGCGCCTCGAGCATGTGCAGAGTTCAGCTCCCGAGCCCGGTTGAGATGCCGCGCGCGGGAGGCGAGGGCGGGGGGCATGGGGGAGAGGAAGGAGCTTCGGAGCATGTGCAGAGGGCGGCCCCCAGTCCGCGCGCCGGAGACAGGATCCTGCTGGAGCCCCCGGGAGAGATGCCCGGGACTTTCCGGGGGGCATGTTTCGATCTCCATGAAGAAGAGAACCCCTGGGCATGTGCAGAGTGCGCTTCTCCTAATTGCAGCGTGGCCCTAATAAGCCCTCGGCTGCCTAGACGGGGGGGGGGGGGGGCCAGGTTTCTGCCACTGGACTGTTTACTGGGGGGGGGGGGGGTGGAACTTGTCCTGGGGACCAGGGGCTTTTCCTGGGGGGGGCCCCCCCGCCTTCCTGGGCTTCACGCTCCGCCTCCTGACCCCCCACTTTTGCCTCCCCCCCCATCTGCAGCTGCCCCTCCCACCATGGCGGCCCCTGCACCCAGCGCTCAGACCGCCAGCAAGACACAGAGAGCTCAGCGCATGCAGCTGCACCGGACTGCAAGGTGAGGCCAGGAGGGGGGGGCCTGGGGGGAGGCCGAGCGCAGGACGGGCCCCCCAAGAGCCGCTTGGAGAGTCGTCTCCCTTCCTAAGCCCTCCCTTCCTCCATAGGAGGTGGGTGGAGGCCAGAGGGGAGACCCCTATGAAAAAAAGCCTCCCCCCCCCCAAATACCTGTTGAAAAGTTTCCCCGCAGATTCAAGTCCCCCTAAACCACCCCTTCGGATGGGGGGGGGGTGTCAAAAAGGAGGGCCCGCTCCCCCTGCTAAGTCAGGTGGTTTTCAGTCGTGAGAGCCCCCCACACTCTGGAGTGGCCCCTTCACCTGTCTGGGGCCTGTCAAGAGCCACCTGCCTCCTTCTCTGCCCCCCCCCCCCTCCGACCCCGCGGGGAGAACCATCATGGGCGGGGCGGAGATGGCCATCTCCCCCCGCAGCCTGCACAGTGAGCTGATGTGCCCCATCTGCCTGGACATGCTGAAGCACACCATGACCACCAAGGAGTGCCTCCACCGCTTCTGCTCCGACTGCATGGAAATCCTGGCTGCTGCGGCAGTGGGTATGTGGAGAGGGTTGCTGACGAGGGATCCTAAAGAGGCCGGGGGGAGGGCGAGATGCGGCACCTGGCACTTTCATGGCGCCAGCGGAGCCGGTCCGCGGCAGCTGAAGGGGGGTGGGTGGGGCAGGGAGAACTCCGGGGACCCTTGCTGCCGAGGGATTCCCGGCGTGACCCTTCCCCTCTGCCCCAGGAACAAGGAGTGCCCGACCTGCGGGAAGAAGCTGGTCTCAAAGCGTTAGCTGAGGCGGGACCCCAACTTTGGCAGCCCTCATTTCCAAGATCTACCCCAGCTTGGGGCGATCACGAGGCCCTGAGACCCAGGAGTCCTGGCCAAGAGCTGAACCGCCCCTCCCACAACCAGCAGACCCTGCTTGAACGCTGGCTGTGGGAAGAGGGCCTCAAGATGCAGGCCATGACCGAGTAGCCCGGGAGGGGGGGAGGGCAAGAAAAGCTTTCCACTCCCTTGGGGGGGAGGCCAACCTGCTAGAAGATGGGGGGGGATGGAAGCGAGAGTTGAGGAATGGGGCAATGGCAAAATTACACCGTGAAAGCATAAGCTTGCCTAGTGTGCGCTTACCCAATGGGTCAATAATGACCCACAGGTACTTGCACTTTATCTTTATAGAAAGGTTGGCTCAGGTGGGCTTTGCGGGTGCCAGCTTTCCTCGGAGCAGGAACCAGGTGGTGAAAGGCTAAGCTTATATGGTGGATCTTATATTGCAGAAGCCCTAAAGTATTCCAAATGTCTCCTTGATAAATAATAAAGTAAGAAATATGAGGTTTAATGGTTTTCTATGTTATTAATATGAATTCTTTCTCCTGTAAAGCGTAGCGGAAAAGCTGTATTAAATCATTGGCCATGTAATCTAAGAATGCTAGCAATCATATACACTCATATCAACATAGAAGCATAATGTAATACACAATCCGTAGCTTAAGTTGTCTACATAATGTCGGAAACAAATGCGATCATGTTGTTTGTCAGCACGAGAACAATGTAATATTAACCTTCTGTTATATTTTACTGTATAAAGAATTTCATATTAACAATACCATAGAAAACTGTTAAACTTTATATTTCTTACCTTGTTATTTATCAAAAGGAACATAAACATTTTAGGCTCTGAATACAGGATTATAGAAGTCATAAAGTTGGAAGAGACCTAAGGAGCCATCAAGTCCAACCCCTGGCCATACAAGAACACACAATCAAAACACTCCCGACATATGATCATCCAGCCACTGTTAAAAAAACCTCCAAAGGAGGAGACTCCACCACTCTACGAGGCAGCGAATTCTACGGTTGAACAGCCCTGACTGACGGTTCTTCCTAATGTTTAAATATCTTCAAATATCTAAACATGGGTATCCTGTCACCTGTTAACCTTCTCTTCACCAAACTAAACATCCCCAGTTCCCTGAGCCTCCCCTTGTAGGTTACGGACGCCAGACCTTTCACCATTTTGGTTGCCCTCCTCTGACACGTTCCAGCTTGTCAATGTCCTTCTTAAATTGCGGTGCCCAGAACTGAACACAGTACTCAAAATGAGGTCTGACCAATGCAGAATAGAGAGGTATATCCCTCGATCTAAACACTGTACTCCTAGTGATACAGCCCAAAATTGCATTGGCTTTCTTGGCTGCCATATCGCACTGCTGACTCATGTTTTGTTTATGGTCTACTAGGATTCCCAGATTCCTTTTGCATGTACTGTTGTCAAGCCAGGTGTCACCCATCCTATATCTGTGCATTTCATTTTTTCTGCGTAAGTGTAGAATCTTACATTTATCTTAACATGCCCTCTATGTCATCATCCTAGTCGTTGATAAAAATATTGAATAGCGCTGGCACTCCACTAGGCACTCCTTTCCAGGATGAACATAAGAACATAAGAACAAGCCAGCTGGATCAGACCAGAGTCCATCTAGTCCAGCTCTCTGCTACTCGCAGTGGCCCACCAGGTGCCTTTGGG
>NC_059427.1:1167511-1220919 GCF_021028975.2 Sphaerodactylus townsendi
GATGGGCATGCGGAAGGGCGAGTGGGGCAGAAGTCCAGCATCTTGGGGGACCCCCCAGCCTACTATTTCCCCACCCCTTATCAGCACCCTCCCTGCCTCCATTCCCCCCTGGGAGTCTTGAGTGGGGGGGGATCTGCCCTGTTCAGCACCACCCACCTCCAAAGAACTACACTGGATAAGCCCCCTATGCGCGTGCCCCTACCCCCAGGGGCTCAGAGACTGAACCAACCAACCCCCCCCCCCCCCACCGCTTGCATAGTCGAGGAACAAGCTGCTGCATTCAAAGTGCTAAACTGGAGGCTTGAGCAGTTTGGGGGGGGAGATCCGAGAAAGGAACCTGCGACCATGCACACACCCCCCCCCACGGACAGCTGGCAACCATCCCTAAAGGCCCATTTGGGGAAGGGGCCCGTCCAGCTCACTGGAGACCGCCCGGCCCCTCCCACCAAACTCTGAAGTAACAGGCAAGGTCTTTAAAACTCCTCCTTCAGGAGGGTGGGTGCCCCCCCCAGCAAGAAACTGCCACCCAACTATTTCTAGCTGATGCAAGAGGCATTCTTTAAAAGTGACACCCCCCTTCCAAAGCACAAAGCCCCCCCCCCACAGTCCTAGACCCCCATCCTGACACGTCGTACCTTTAAACCTGATTTCTGAGCACAGCCGAAGGGAGTGTCAGTGCCCCCCCCAACCCTATGTGGGCAGCCTTTCTCTCCTGACAGGCCCCCCCCAGCTTGGAGTGCGTCAGGGCGGAGGGAAGCCCCCCCCCAATGTTCCATGTCAGCTGACAGGATGACCCCCCTTCATCAAACATCCAGCTGTCCAGCAAGACCCCCTCCCTCTCTTCAGAAGGCGGCCTCTGGGGTTGGGCAGGGTGGGGGGGTCGAGACGCAGGACAAGTGGGGGGGGGTGGCTGCAACATCGGAGAGGGGAGGGGGGCCTGGTGGTCGAGTCCGTCCAGGCATGTGTTCCTGTGGAGCCCTCGGGGGGGGGGGGGTCAAGACAGCTGGTGGGGGGCCTCCAGCATCTCCATGAGGAAGGTGTCGATGGGGGTGTCCCCAATCAGCTTGAAGAAGAAGAGGTGCTCCAGGCATTTCAGCCCGATGGATCTCAGCGCCGGGAGACGCAGCAGCAGCTTGGCGAACCTGCAGGCCAAGGGGGAGGGGGGGAGATGCAGTATAAAGGGGGGAAGTGGGGAGAACACCCCACCCCACCCCCAAGACAGGCACTGAAGGGCCCCACTCTCCAGTAGAGGCCAAGGGCTGCCACGCCCTCCCGCTGTCCCCTGCTTCCCCTCTCGGTTTCTTTCCCAGTCCCTCTTTTCGGCCTAATTCAGGATGAAGGGCAAGGAGGGTGCAGAGAGATATGACCCCCACCCCCGGGAAGAAGAACAGCCCGGCAGAATCTGGACTGAGGTCCCAAAAGTGCCTTAAAGATCAACACAATTTTCGGTCAGACTATTTTGAGTCAAAACTCCCTTCGTCAGATATTTCAAACTCTCAAAAGCTTACACACACACACACACACACAACATATCTGGCTGGACTCTATAGAGCGTTTCTGGGATCAACTCGAAGGAGGAGGGTTTGGATTGATGCCCTTTTCTGTTCCTCTCCTGGAAGGGCCCTCAGAGTGGCTTTCATACCAACTCCTTTCTTTCCTCTCCCCACAACAGACGCCTTGTGAGGCCGGAGGGGCTGAGAGAGTCCTGAGAGAACTGTGACTGGCCCAAGGTCACCCAGCAGGCTTCATGTGGGGGAGAGGGGAACTGAACCCGGTTCTCCAGATTCCCCTGCTCTTAACCACGACACCACGCAGGCCGGCTGCTCTAACTGCTGGACAACACGGCTTCGGAAGGCAGCAAAGTGTGGGGCTCCCTGCTGCCCCCCAGGACATTCGGGAGAGCAAATGAAATGCTTTGGCTTGGGACTCCTGACCCAACTCACACAGAGGCTTTTAAGGGCAACTAGTCTTTGCCATTGTTGGGGTTCCAGCAAGCGCCCGGCCAGGCACAGCCAAAGGGGGGGGGGGGGGGCTGCCAGAGACTCCGCGGAGCTCAAAATCCAGACATACCAACTGTCCTATTCTTCCACTCACTACAAAAGTGGCCCTCTGTTTTCAAACCTCCCTTCTAGAGAGAGAGAGAGAGAGAGAGAGAGGAGAGAGAGAGAGGAGAGAGAGAGAGAGAGAGCGTGTGTGTAGCTGGCTGATGCTCCTTCGCTACTTGTAGGAATTGTTTCTGAATTCCATAAATACGGCAAAGGGGACAATGTTATAGATAGACCTTTGAAATGACTTGCAACAGCTTTGCATTTTTAAAGTCGCTTTCTGTGAAGATAACCATATATTCTTTCCCCTCCCCCCCAAAAAAGGGGGGGGGGAGAAAAAGGAACCAGGGGACAGAAAGCTGTGGATTGTGGCGGGGTGTGTGTGTGTGTGGCTCTTTCGCACCCCACCCAATGTAAACCGTAAAAAGCCCCACCATTTTTTGCAAAGGAAATCAGATGCAGGAAAGCACTGAAGGGGTCAAACTTGTTTTAGCTGCTCCATTTTCCCCTGGCCTTTCAAAGCCAGAGCCTCTCGGGAGGCCCCTCAGTGCGGACGGTCTCAAGAGCCTCCTGCGGCCAGGCACCTGACAGCCGTGTTCAGAACAGCTACAGTAAGTCTACAGCCCCAGGTGCCACAAACCAAGAGCTAGGAGTATATAAAGATTACAAAACAATTGGTGTGTGTTGTTTACATTCATCCCCCCCCGCCCCGGGTATCAACTGGATCCAGTTACTGGGGTGCTGTGTGGTTTCCAGGCTGTATGGTCGTGTTCTAGTAGCATTTTCTCCTGACGTTTCGCCTGCATCTGTGGCTGGCATAGATGCAGGCGAAACGTCAGGAGAAAATGCTACTAGAACACAGCACCCCAGTGATTTCGGATGTGAAAGCCTTTGACAATACATTGGATCCAGTTACCTCCTTACTTGAAGTCTCTGTAGAGTTTAACATGAGGACCGAAGGACCCAATTTTTAAAGGAAGGAAATACATTTCTAAGGCAGAGGATGCAGGTTCGGCAGATGAAGTCCGTAACAGGCAATTATGCTAGATGACGCAGAATCCTGGAGTCGGAAGGGACCCCAGGGGCCATCCAGTCCAACCCCCTGCCATGCAGGAACACCCAATCAAAGCACTCCTGGCAGATGCCCACCCAGCCTCAGCGTAAAAACTTCCAGCTAAGGAGACCCAGAGGCAGCGCATTCCACTGTTGAGGACTCCTGACAGTCAGGAAGGTCTTCCTAGGGTTTTGGAGGGCAACCAAAGTGGTAAAGGGTCTGGAGTCCATCCTGCCCTACAAAGAGAGGCTTAGGGAGCTGGGGATGTTTAGTCTGGAGAAGCAAAGGTTAAGGGGTGACAAGATAACCATGTTTACATCTTTGAAGGGATGCCATGTCGAAGAGGGAGCAGGCTTGTTTTCTGCTGCCTCAGAGACTAGGACACGGAGTAGTGGATTCAAGGTGAAGGAAAAGAGATTCCACCTAAACATTAGGAAGAACTTCCTGACCGTCAGGGCTGTTCGACAGTGGAATTCGCTGCCTCGGAGAGTGGTGGAGTCTCCTTCTTTGGGGGTTTTTAAACAAAGGCTGGATCAGCATATGTCGAGAGTGCTTTGATTGTGTGTTCCTGCATCACGGGGGGTTGGACTTGATGGCCCTTGGGGTCTCCTCCAACTCCGTGATTCTATAATTCTAATGATAGATGTTTTTAAAACAAACATGCTTGTATTGATGAGACAACTAAAACAACAAATTCTCTCTTCCATGAAGGGTCTGGCCAGATGATTTCCCTTTGAGGCTCTAAATTCCTACCGATGAGGTGTAGCTGTACCCAACTTTTTAATATACTGAGGTGCTTAAACAGATATGAAGGGGGGGGGGCTCCTTTGAGCCATGAAGAAAGGCAGGAAACAAATGTTTTAATACATGCATTAGACTGCAAGGGCTTGATGAAAAAAATCATATTAAAGTCTTTATAGTGAACCCCTTTTTCTTTAACCGTCTGATGGAGAGGCACAAAACGCACCCACGTGTGGGGCTTGCGATGGATTGTACTGTCACATGTGCCACTGGTACCGGTATCATGGACCTGATAACAGTGGGGCCACTGAGGACAGTTGTGAATGTGTCTGGAGAGAAAGTCTCTCTTCCCACGTTCATTTCGGGTAGCTGAGGACTTGCTCCCGTGGCATCCCCTTTTCCAGCCCGGAGATCACAGGTCTCCTGTGATGGGGTCGCAGAGAACCACGAAATGACTGGCTGCAGAGCGTTCCCCGGTGCTTCTGCCCTTGGAAGGGGGGGGGCTGCACGATTGGAGAGCGGGTGTCCCCCGGGGTCCAGGTGAGGTTTCAGAATGTGCAGCAACAGAGGAGCCAGTCAGTTCTGGGCCTGCGTGGTGTTATTCATTTATTTATTTGTAGGCCACCCTTCTTTATAAGGGGCCCGAGGTGACCTATAGCAAGTTCCTAACATTAGAGCATAGTCAATTCCTGGCGGGTCCACCTATGGAGCTAAAAACATGAATCGAGCTCAGGGGAAAGGGATCGGGGCGGGGGGGGGGGGGGGACCGGGGGGCCTCACCCGGAGATGCCGCTGCTGCCCCCAACCACAGGCCTGGTGGAACAAGCCTCACTGGGCTCTGATGGCCGGCGGCTCTCCAAGCCGAACCCCTGAGATTTTTCCGAACGAGGAAAATGCTGGGCCCCTGCCACGTACGCAGGGTACACTGAGCCACTGAGTCCCAGCCCCCCCCCTCCCCCGGCCCCAGGATCCATACCTGCCCTGCTGCTCCGGGTACTTCTGTTTGCAGTAGGACTCGAGCGAGGCGTACACTTTCTCCCGCAGTAGCTCCACGTCTCCCGGGTTCGAGAGCCCTTTGGCATCTGGGCAGGGGAAGCCGACGGGAGCGTCAGCGCAGGGCAACATGGACACCACCACCCCCCCCCCCCCCGCCCCCTGGGGGGGGGGGCGAGGGAAACCCCAAGGGCGCCCCCCCCCCGGCCCCACCGCCCCCCCCCCCCCCCCCCCCCCCCGTCTTCTGGAGAGCAGACAGATGCCAAAAAAGAAAACCAGCCCGCCCCCACCAGAGAGGCCCCCCCTCCTCCCTGCCCCCACCTGGGTTGAAGAGGATGATGGCCCGCAGGCAGCCCAGCTCCGTCTTGTCCATCCGCATGTCCCGCATCTTCGACACCAACTCCGTCAACACCCTGCAGGGAAGAGCCGGGGAGCTCGTCAGCTGGCTGCAAGCACAGAGGGCCCCTCGGCTGTGGGCGTGAGTCGGGAGGGGGTGAGAAGAGAAACCAACCCCCTCCCTGGTTTCCAATCTCAGGTGTTGCGCCCACACCACAGGCCCACGGGCTGCATGTTGATAGGACATGAAGGCTAGGGAAAGCAGTATTTTCCCTTCTAGACAGAGCATGATGGGAATTGTAGTCTGTAGCTTGCTGGGTCACATGTCTATCTATTAGTTTTCTGTCTGTCATGATTGCTTTTCCAAGTGGGGTTGTATAAAAGCTAGAAAAAGTTTGGTTGTTGTGGGCTTTCCGGGCTGAGTGGCCATGGTCTGGTAGATCTTCTACCAGACCACAGCCACACAACCCGGAAAGCCCCAAGTCCAGCCGTGAAAGCCTTCGACAATAGCAAAACTTTATTTCCTTTCTGTCACTCTTGGAATGGAGGGGTCGATTCCTTCCACCTTCACGAGATTTTGCTTTACATTTCTCAGCTCAGAGCATTAGCGGTTGCTGCATTGGCCGAAAATGTGGGTTGCTGAAACTTCGCACGGAGGCTATGTTAGTTCTTCAGGAACACACCTGAACTGAGAAGTCGTAGCAGTGTTTCTCCTGGATGCTCAGCCCAAAGAGAGATGCCCCTCTCGGGGCGGGACAAAGTTTGGTGTCTCAGGAAGGGGCTGGGTGGAGGGGAGAGAGCCACAAACAGGTTCCCTTCTCTCCCCTCTCCTCCTGACCCACTGCAGTGTTCTGGTCTGCCCTTCACTCACGCCACAGGCGTGCACCCTGGGACCCCCTCAGGCCCAGGGACAGGGGTGGGGTTGAGGGCGCACCTCCTGACCTGAGGAAGCGGTTGCCAGGGGAGAGCCCAGCTGTTCTCAGTGCTCTGCCACCAGGTTCCCCTAGCAAGGGAAGCCGCCCCTAGCCTCACCCTCGCCCCCCCCCCCAATTCCCCCCCCACTCTGGCACCTGTCAAAGATGGCACCCACGCCAGCACTGTATGACTGTTGCCGATACACGTGTAGCCCACGTGGCCAGCAGGATCCCGATCCTTCACAGAGATCGAGCCCGGTGGGAGAAGGAGGCCGATCAACAGCTCATTCCAGCCTGCCAAGAAAGCAGCGAGTTGACCCGGAGGGCAGAGGCCGACCCACTTGCACACCCCAAAGGGGCACCCGCATCTATTGCCAGGACCCACGTTTCACTTCTCCTAGCGCCCTCCCTGGTTCCCTTGTAACGAAGGACCGCCCACCAACACACCCCGTCTCTACTGGGACTGAGGGCAAGAACCCTCAGTCCCAGCACACTTGACAACTAGGGCGGCGCAGATCAATAAAGTTTGTGGAGCTTACGTTTGGAGTGTGTCGACAGCCTTACATCCTATCTTGTACCCGGCTGCCCCACTGCAGGGAGACCATGGGGCAGCTGTCTCCTCACTGCCACCCCCAACCCCCGTCTCTCTCCGATTGCCTGCGAGAAGGCCAAACAAACAAACAACCAACCAGACAACTGAAAGATTGAGCACTTCTCATCCTCCCCAAGAAATAGGAAGGGCCAGAAGCGCCTCTGGCCCAGGATCCCGAGCAGCGCCCCAGGACTCCCAAGTTGGCACCTGTGGGCAGAGCTTGAAACGCATGAGCCTCCCTGGTGCAGAGGAGTCACCGGGCAACCCGAGGTTCCCTGACAAAGCGGGGGAAGGCTGACCTACTGCCGAGTGCCAACATTCAGGGCAGAGTGCCGGGCGTCACCCGGATTCTGGAAACCAGAACACCCTGGAGGTTTGTCTAGCCCCCGACCCCTTCCTTGACCTGCAGGAAGGGGCCTGGCTGTTAAGCCACTGGAGCCCTGATACGTGCATGCCCACCTTCACACCTGGAGCAGGAAGGCGCTTCAAATACCCCCAGCCCAGCCCACGCTCATATCCCTAGCAGGGAACCTCCCCCGCCCCCTTTTGCTGATGTGGAACCCCAAAGGAAACATGCAAACCCTTTAGCTCTTCACCCCACAAAGGGCAGGGGGATGCAGCGCAAACCCCACCCCCTAGGGTGTGGCCAGAGGGGGGTGGGGCTGAGGCCGAGCCTCAGAAGAGCCCTGCTGGATTAGGTCCACCCAGTCCAAGCATTCCATCTGACTTAGCTGACCACCCACAACTGGCTCCTTGGGAGGTCCAACTACAAGGCCGAAGCCCAAGTCCCTCCCCACAAGTTGCCTCCTGGTGCTGGGATTCAGGGGTTGACTGCCTGTGAACATGGAGGCTCCCCTCTAGACACCCTGACCAGTGGCCAGTGAGTTGGATTCCAGGGAAAAGAGGCCGACCTCACCCCCTTCTGAAGCCGGCTGCGCCTCCCCTCACCACCGCACCGCTGCACCCCAAGTCTCCATTACTCATTTGTGCAAAGGAAATAGTTCCTTTTTGTCTATCTCTTAGATCCACTGCCCGTCACCGTCACCTGATGCCAGCGGGTTCTCCCACTCCATCCAGGCAAAGAGAGGAAAAAATCCACCCTCTAGACCCCAGGAGCAACACCACTTGCGATAAGCCTCTCAGCCCCCTCCGCCCCCATAAAGTTACCTCTTTCCCAGAGAAGAAGTCCCCGACTCCTAAGGTGAGCTCCAACCCCTAGGCTCCCACTTCTCTGGGCTCAGCTGGAGCCCTTTTTTTGAGAGGCTGGGGCCAGAACTGCACACAGGACCGGCCCACGCCTTCCCAAAGCCCTTCCTGGCCACCACCCACTCCCCACTCAGACCCCCCTCCCACCCCCCACCCCCAGTCTGACTTCTTGCTCACTTGCCCATCCCCCCCTCCAATAAAGAGCACAAGGCAGCGTCTGCAGAGGGGACAATCCCACCCCACCCCATAAGCACCCATGGGGGCAGAGGAAGGATTCGGACAGACCTCGGGAGGGGGGGGGGGCAGCAAGGATTCAAATGCTGAAACCTCACTGCCCCTCCTGCCCCCCCTTCCCCTCCCTGGGCACCAGAGGCGTGACGCGGGGCCGGCAGCCACTCAGGAGAGCCCCCCCCCCAGCAGCAACAGCCCAGCCCCCAACCCCACGCCCCCCACCCCAGCCGCCCGCCCGCCCGCCAGGACTGACCCAGCTCTCAGCAGGATGACCTACCTGGTCGCCGAGGGGCAACTCCGAGAAGTGGGGGATAAGCAGCCCACTCCCACGAGCGTGAAGAGCTGCTTGCCGGCCGCCTGGCAGATGTTGGTCGCAGGGGGTCGTTGGGCTGCCGGAGGAAGAGAGACACAGGCAGGCAGGTGGGTGCTGTAACATCATGAGGGCAGACATGGGGACCCCCACTCCAGCTCCAGGGCCTCTCCCGCCCATCCTCTGCCCCAGCCCCGACCCCTCGCCAAGCCCACGGCCTGGCTCACTGGAGCAGCTTGCCCTCCCCCCCCAGCCTGCCCTGGCTCCCTCGCCCGACCCCCAGATCCTGCTCCTGGCAGAGTGCGGCCCTGAGACCTCCCCCCCCAGCACCACCCTCAAACCACAGCTCCCCACTTGTGACTGGGATTTCTGCCGCCCCCCATTGATATTTACCTACGTTTCACGTCAAAGGTCAGGGGCTGGCGTTCTGATCCCGAACACACCCACAACCCCCACTCGCTGAGCTGCCCCCCGTGCCGGATCCGTCAACACTTTGGTCCGATTTCTGTTCCCACGGCCAGTTAGGCTTCCAGAATCTTCTCACCCGGGCATGTCCCTCGTTGGCCCATGCCCACGGCCAAGTCCCCCTCCCTTCCCTTGTCCTTCCCAGCGCTGGCTCTCCTCTTACACCGCTGGGCGCAAGGGGGTGAAGGAGGTGGTGGGGAGAAGAGGCCCCGGTTAGGAACAGAACAGCGGCCCGGCCCGGCTTCCCCACAGCCCGCCCCTGGTCCAGAGGGGAAGGGGAGTTGGAGCCAAGGGGCCGAGCCCGAGGCAGGCTGAGGAGTCACTACCCAGCGTGATGAGGCCCAGCAGCAGGCAGGACACGGACTCCCTGGCTGAGGGACATGGCCGAGAGAGAGAAAGAGAGAGGCCGGCCACTGGCACGCCAGGCTGCAGGGGGCCTCTCTGCACCCCCCTCTTGCCGGAGGGAGGCTGAGAGAGCTGCCCCTACCGCCTTGCCAGGGGGGCAGCACCACTGGAAACTCCACGGCTGCTGCTCCCCCAAGCCGGGGGGCCGAGGGGGCTCCAGCAGGGGATGTTGCTGCGGGGAGGGAGGGCGAGCACACAGATCAGCCGCTGCCACTGCTTCTGCAGGAAGGACCCCTCGGGCGGCCTGGCGACAGCCGGACAGCCCTGCACTTGCCTCCTCCCAGGCCCCTCCCCACCCCCTGGCCGACTGGGGCCGTAGCCGCCAGCAACCCAGTTACAGGGAACTAGGGGCCTGATCCTCTTAACTCTCACAGCCTTCCCACGCAGGGGCGGGAGGGCGGCGATGCGACACGCCAAGCTCCCTCGCTTCCCCTGCGGCCCAGCCAGCCAGAGCCGGCCCTGCAGACCCGGCCCCCCCCTCTCCCTGGGCTAGTCCCCAGGCGGGGTGGCTCTGCGCCCAGCCGCCCCCCAGCCCTGCTACCTTCGGCGCTTCATTACCCGGTGGCCAGGCACTTCTTGGTAAGCGGCTTAGTTACTGGCAAAGCGGTTACAGCTGGCATGCTTGTCCACGAGTGCCAGTCCTTGTTGTCGCTTGGCAGGTGTAGGTCAGGTCCCTTCCCGGATGGAGTGCGCTTTGAAGAAGCCCTTTGCAGCCTCTAGCAGCTTGCACACCCACATAATGCTTGCCCATGCCCGGGACCGAGGAGGGAGGCCGGCCGAGGCCGAGAGGCCGGGGAAGGCAGGGTATGCTGAGACCTGGCGCCCGGTCCGGGCAGCCCCGCTGGCCCCGAAACACAACTCCCCACCCCACCTGCAGTGGTCCCTAGGGAGTGGCCGCTTCTCCCTCGCCCTCCCGGGAGCCCAGCGCCCCGGCCCTTCTCCACCCACCCCCTCCCGGAGGACCTATTACACGCCAAGGCTCCCTGGCTGCAAAGCGTGCCAGCATCTCCTGGACTGACCGGGTCGCATACAGATGAAGGCGCCAGAGGCGCTTGCCGGGCATCATGCTCCCGTGGGTGTGTAGAAAGCCCAGACCCATCACCTCAAGACATGTACCCAGCGGGGCTTGACGTCGAATCCCGGAGCTGCTGGGACCCGGGATGTAGGCCCGAGAGGTTCTCACCGTGGGAGTTGATCTAGGGAACGAAGGCGGAGGGGCCTTGGAGGGAGCCACGTCCAGGATGTCCCCAAAAAACCCACCTCCCACCCTTACTAGCCTTTGGACCCCTCACCTGGGGGGCTGCTGACAGAGCTCCGTAGCCGACGGAGGGGAGTTGCAGGGGAGACCTGGGGAGCCCATAGAAGGAAAAACTGATGACGGGGAACGGGGGAGCCCAGCCTCGCTTCGAGAGGGAGGGTGGTCATGGCAGAGCTCGTGATCATAGAAGGGGAGTGCAGGGGGGGGCCGAAGAGCTCGAGGCAGGCGGGGACGAGCTGAGAGAGGAACTGTCGGGACTCCCTGCAATCTGAGGGAGGGGGAGAGAAAGGGAGGGGATCAGATCAGCAGGAGCCCCCCCTTTGCACAAGCAGAGCAGAATTCCTCTCCGGCCCCGTCAGTGTTTCCCCAGAAAGGCCCAACGCGCTCACTCTCGGCTTCCCTGTCCGGATATTTTGCAAAATGGTCAGGAATCACATGACCAGCCAGCTTCCCTGACTGCCCCTCCCGGTCTCAAGGGAGACAAGGAAGGAGCCGTGCGAAGTCTGGCTGCCGGCCGCCGCCCTCCGGTGGGCATTGTGGGGAAAGCCTGAAAGAGCAGAGATCCCTGTTTCATGCCCAGAGGAGCCTCCCTCCCAGAGAGACGCTTAAAAGGGATGTGAAAGCTTCAGGGGAAGAGGGGTGCCCAACCAGAACACACCAGACTGGAGCGCCCACTCATGCCCACTTCCTGGGGGCGGAGAGAGGGAAGCACTTCAGAGGCTCCAGGGAAGCCCCCAACCACCTCACAGAGCCAGGCAAAGTGGCCACGGTGGGCAAGTGGACAAGCATGGCAGGCACAGCTGTTTAAGTCATTAGAATCATGGGAGATTGCAAGAGAGCCCCCAGGGCCCAATATCCAAGCTGCCAAACCCCCTGCCATGCAGGAACACAAGATCAAAGCATTCCCCAGCACATGTTTCCTCCAGCTACTCTGTTTAAAAACTACTCCAAAGAAGGGAGGCTCCATCACTACTACCGAGGGCCAGTGGAATTCCCCTGTTGAGGGACAGCCCTGACCCGGTCAGGGATGTTTTTTTCCTGATGTTTCTAAGTGGAATCTCTTTTCCTGCACCTTGAATCCATTACCAGAGTACAGAAAACAAGGTTTGCTCCCTCTTCGACATGACATCCCCTTGTCAACTAGATATTTAAAGCTCATGGCTTACCATGTCCCCCCTTAACCTTTGCTTCACCAGACTAAACATCCCCAGCTCCCTAAGCCTCTCTTTCTTCTCAGAGGGCATGATGGACTCCAGACACTTTTCTCCATTTTGTGTTGCTCCTCCCTCTGGGACCTCAGCTCCAGCCGGTCCAATATCTCCTCCTAAACTGCGGTGCCCAGAGACTGTACACAGTATTTCCAGGTGAGGAGTCCTACAACCAATGCAGAATAGAGGTACACCATTACAACCCCTCGATTCTTGACACTATACTCTCCTCATGTGAGTACAAACTCCAGAATCGCATGTTGGCTTTCTTGGCTGCTGCATCACTCTTTGCTGACTCATGTTCAGTCTGTGCAGTCTACCAAGACTCCCCAGATCTCTCTTTCGTACGTAGTGTTGTCAAGCCAGGTGTCCCCACCCCATCCTATATCTGTGCATTTCATTTTTTTCTCTGCTTCTTTAGAGATCTTACATTTGTCTCTAGCTCCGAGAACTCATTTTGTTTTGTTTTGGCCCAAGCTGTCCCAATCTGTCCAGGTCATCTAGGAAGCCTGCCCCTGTCCTCTGGGGTGTTGGCTACTCCCCTCCAAACCTTGGCTGTTCTCTGCCGCGCCTCCTGCTGGCTCCCTCTGCCCTTCCCAGCCTCAGCTATCCCCTGCACTTGGAAGTCCTCCCTTCCAGGCTGCACATCTCAACACTCCCTGGAGAGGCTACAGGAAGTAGAGGAGCATGAGATTGAAGTCTCCTGCAGAGCCAAGGGGCCAGGCGCTTTGCTCCACCACCTCCTTGTGGGGAACAGTTTTGAACAAAGTTCATAAACTGGGATGAAATGTCAAGCAGGGGTGGAGCAACCCAGGACTTCCTCCCATGGAAAGGAGAGTCAACTCTCTCTCTCTCCCTCTCTCTCTGGCTATCCTTGAATGACCTCAGCATGCCAGAGGCAAGCGTGGACTCTGGGTCTCCCATCACGCAGGCAATCACCCCCCACCCCTTAGAACTTTCCAGGAGCCAAAAATCCTGTTGCAGTGAGTTCCAAATGTTAACAGCACTAGCAGAGGTCTGGGCCTCAAAGGTATTTGGACAACTTCAGCTTACGTTCCTCTGCTCTTGTCCAGCTCCCCACGTCCCAGCGTTGGGGGGGGGGGGGGGGGGGGGGGGGGCTGCTAAGCTTGCCTGCCTGCAGCACCCACACAAGGGGCCAGCTCTCTCTTCCTCTCCGCTGGGCACAGCTCAGAAGCTGCTGGCCTGCCTGCTGCACTCCACAGGCAGCCACAAGGGAGACCTCCAGAGCTGGCTTGTGGAAAGCCTGGACCTTGGGTGGGAGGGTCCTGGGGCGTGGCCAGGGGCAAGAGGGACTCCAGGGGAGGTGCCTCCCAAGGTGGGGGGGGGGGGGGTCTGACCTTGTCCTGACCACCCTCTTTTTTCCTGCCTTGCTCCATCCAAGAGGGACATAGGAAAGGCCCGTAATGCCCTCGAAAGGCAAGATATCAGGGACGCAGGGATCTCTGGAAGCCACCACGGAACCTGAGGTCCCTCCCACAGCCCTCACATCTGATCCAGGCGCCGTCAGGAGGGAGAAACTGTGTACTCAAAGAGAGAATTTGCTGGGCACGCATTAGAGATTAACACAACTCCTGCTGAGAGTGAAATCAGCGTGGCTTCGTCAAAGAGGAGAAGCCCCTGCCTCCTGCCTAGCTCCTCCGAGGAAGCCCTCTCTGAGCAGAGTAACCAGTCTTGCGGGTCCTGCAGACATAATGCCCATGGACTTTGTAAGGGCTTTTGACCCAGTATACCTAACCAAAGAGACTCTCCCCAAGCAAGCTTTTCAGTCACTGACGCCTTAAGAGGGCAGGTTCCACTTACAGGTTAAGCTGTGAGTAAAAGCGATGGGAAGGGGAGTGTGGGGAATAAACAGACAGTTCACACACAATGGAGGGAAGAGGCACAGCCAAGCTTCACCGGATGACACTAAATTATTCAGGGTGGGCGAAAAACAAAGGAGCAGACTGTGAAAGAGTTTCCAGGAGGGGTTCCGCTGAACAAGAGACTGGGGCGAAAACCACGGCAAAAGAAAGCAGAATGAATTAAAACCTTTGACCTTTAAATATCTGCTGATGGCTCTGGAGGCGAGACCCAGCCACCAAGAGATCCCTAGGGTTGCGTGTAATTTGCTCAATGAGAACAGCCAGAGTCTCTAGACTTTCAGGTAGTGGGTGTGGCTGGGGGAGATGAGAAAAGGACAGCTCTCTGTCCCTCCAGTGGATTATTAGGAAAAAGTAACTGAAAACGGAACAGCCAAAATTGGTAAAGCGTTCTGAGGCTGTACAGAATCTGCGATGAGGGGCTCATCTGGAATACTGGGCTAGCAGTTTTTTTGGCTAACATATAGAATCATAGAGCTGGGAGAGACCCCAAGGGCCATCAAGTCCAACTCCTTGCAATGCAGGAACACATAATCGAAGCCACCCTTTGACAGAGGGACCACCCAGCCTCTCTTTACAAACCTCCAGACTCCCACCATTGACTCCTCGAGGCAGTGCATTCCACTGTCCAACAATGCCCTTACTGTCAGGAAGTTTTTTCCTGATGCTTTTTTTTTAGGTGGAATTTCTTCTCCTTCCCCTTGAACCCACTACTCCTGGTCCTAGTCTTTTGGAGCCTTGCATGAAAAAAAGCTTGCTTTCTCTCACCAACATGACATCATAAGAACAAGCTCAGTGCTGGATCAAAACCAGAGTCCATCTAGTCCAGGACTCCTGCTACTCGCATGGTGGCCCAACAATTCAGGGATTGCCTTTTGGGAGCTCACATGCAGGATGTGAAAGCAATGGCCTTCTGCTGCTGCTGCTCCCCGTGAAAAGCACCCTGTGGTCTGCTGGCTGTATTTGCAACCTCAGATCAAGGAGGATCAAGCATTGGGAACCAAAGATCGATCTTCTCCTCCATAAATCTATCCAAGCACCTTTTAAAGCTATGCAAATACATGCAAAATACATCCCTTCAACATATCTAAACATGGCTATCATGTCACCTCTCAACCAGTCTCTTTTATCATATTAAACATCCCTCAGCTACCTAGAGGCTACTCTCTTCGTAGGGCATGGATTCCAGGTGACCTTTGACCATTTTGGTTGCCCCTCGTCTTTCGAGAACCCATGTCCAGCTTGTCCAATATCCTTCTTGGAATTGCAGTGCCTCCAGAACTGCAATACACAATATTCCAGGTGAGGCTCTAACCAATACAGAATAGAGAGAGATCCCTTTAATTCTAGACACTATACTCTCTATTGATAACTGACCCCAGAACTGCAGCATTGGCTTTCTTGGCACTTAGCATCACACTGCTGACTCATGTTCAGTGGTCTAGAAGCGATATCTCAAAAAGGATACTGCAGAGCTAGAAAAAAGAACGTAAGGGAGCAACCTAAGATGATTAAAAGCGAATACAGCCTCCTCCTTCCTATCAGGAGAGAGGGATTGAAGCTCAGGACTTTCTGCTTAGAAAAGAGACAACTAAGGGGGGAAAATGGCAGCGCTTATAGGATTGACGCACAGGAACGCCAGGGCGTTACGCATGACAACATCATTGGCAGCAGGCCACGACAAACAACTCGATGAACATCTCTTGCCTCGAAAACTCCCCACTGGAGTGCGTCACAAGATTGGCTGTGATTCGATGGCAACAAAAAAGGGGCGATGGGAGAGCCGGACAGGGGAGAACTTGCTGTGAACTCAGAGGGAGGCATCCAATAAAGTTGGTGGGCAGTAGATGGAGGAGACGGACAAGGGGAACACTCCTTTACACAGCTGAAAGTGCCTAAAATGTGGACTTTGCCGCCAGAAGGTGCCGCAGTGCTCCACAGGCACAGAAGAGCTTTTAACGGGGCACTGGACAGATCCGTGGAGAGAGAGGTCTATCCATGTAGCTGGACTGAAGAGCAACACTCCCTGAAGTCAGAGGTAGCCAACTTCCCACACCTAGAGCAATTCACGCCAAAAGGAAAGTGCCAGCCACCTTTGTATCACGCCTCCTGGGATCCTCCAGGGATTGAGACTATTCTGCAGAGAAGCCCTCACTTCCCAAAGATGGCCTGGAATGTTGCTCCCAGCACGCGCAAAGAGATCACTTCCTCCTCCAAGAAACTCCAGATAAATTCAGCAAACCCTAAAAGGCTGCAACCAAAAGGCCATGGAGTTGCATGCAAAGTCACACAACTGCAACCTAGCTCTCGCAGTCCTGGCGCTCCAAGAAGAGAGAGAGAGAGAGAGAAGTCTCCTGACCCTTTTTATAACTCTCTCCCCTTCCAAAAGCAGCCAAGTTGCGTTTCCAGATGGAAAGCAGCAGAGCCCTGGAACTCAGGAGAGGGACTCTGCCATTGTTGCTCTGGGATCAAGATGTTCAGAATTCCACACCTTGTCCCTGGTGGCTTGCGGGGAGGGGCCTCTGCCACAGCCACGGAGCCTTTGCATTGTGAGGTGCAAAATTCCAGGGTCGAGTCTCCGGGCTTCGCCACCTCCAGACAGCAAAAGGCAAGGACTGGTCTCCCCTCCATCAGTCATGGCTGCTTCATAGGTGACAAGTGAGCATGCCCCGAACATACCAAAGCAAGTGCCAAGCGATAACCCTTTTGTCACTGTGGGCATCCCCTTAAAGGTCAAGCGATCACCCCTTTTGACCCTTTTGTCTCACTTTGGGGTCACCACTCCACCTCCTTTGCATCTCGACCCTTCTACCACAGTCAAGGAGAAAGAGATGTTCCAAATGATGACAGGACATAAGTTGTCACATTAAAAGGCCTTTTGGGGAAATTCAGCTAGCATTACCATGCTCCCGCCCCAAGATGGCTCTGTGTTTGCTGGCACAGCACAGGCATCTTAACAACTGCTCCAATACGTCAATGGCCATTCTGCTTCCTTCGCTATGGGTAGGGCAGGGGACCCGCCAGGGGAGGGGACGCTCCCTCTGCTGGGAGCTTTTGCCTGTTTGCATAATTGAAGGCTTTCTTCGTTGGCTGGGAATTCACTGGCTGCTTGGGCCGGGTTTTCCGGGTTACGTCTGACTGACTGGTCATTGCACTTGGCTCCCCACGCTTTTGCCCAAATCTCCGGCCTTCGGCATCTTTGGAGTAGCGGGTCACAGTGAGATGCACCTCTCTTGCGTGGCACAAAAGCTGACCAGACTACTCGACCCACGAAAACCCTCAGCTGACCCACTCCCTGCCCGTCGTGAGCCCTTTAGAGCCATGGTGGCCGAACCTTTGGCACTCCAGATGTTGTGGACTACAATTCCCATCAGCCCCCCCTACAATGGTGGCCCATGCTGGCAGGGGCTGATGGGAATTGTAGTCCCATAACATCTGGAGTGCCAAGAGTTCCACCACCACTGCCCTAGAGCCAAGGGGAACTTGCGGGGGGGGGGGGGCGCCTCCTGGCCACCTAACGGGATCCCTGGGCATGGGCTGCCAGACGGGGCTCTGGCTCTGGAGGCACATCAGCCAGGCGCAAGGCCTGGATGGGATCCACCCGCCAAGCAGGAACAAACCCTGGGGGCTCCTCTGCCTCTCCTACTCGACAGAAGCCCCGCAGTGAAACGGAAGGAACAGCAGATGCCAGCGGACCCCCCCCCTCCCCCGACAGACCAGCCATAGAGATTCGAGTCGCACCCCCCCCCCCACCCACCCCGACACAGAGCTGCTTGATGGGCGGGGCGTGTTGCCTGTGAGGGGGGGGGTCTGGTCACCCTGGTAAAGCGGCCCCCCCCCCCCACCCAAGGCCCTTGCTGCTGGGGGGCTGTCCCTGTCGGGGGGGGGTGTCTCCAGGCCAGCTCCCCTGGGCCCCCTCCGGGGGGTCTCCGTGCCCGCCGGAGGTAGCCCCTCCCCCGCCCTGCCCTCGTACCCCCGCCTGCTCCCGCCTCCCGGTGCGGCCCGGTGCCGAGTCTCCCATGGCGGGGCGGGGGGGACCTGCAGACAGGCTCCCTCACTCCCCCCGCCGCAGCCGGGCGACGACCCACCACGACCGACCGACCGACGCGGCCTCGGCCCCTCTACCCACGATGCACCGCGCGGGCCGCGGCCGGGGCCCCCCTCCCCACGGCTGCGCCAGCGCCTCACCCACCCACCATGCACCCGCGCCGCTCTCCCACCTCCTCGGCTCGGGCCTTGGCCAGACTCCCAGCAGCCACCGCGCGCGGGACGCGGCGGTTGGGCAGGCGGGACTCTGCGCAGGGAGCGCCCGTCGCGCACCACCGCGCGTGGGCAGGCCGGCCCCTCTCTCCGGCTCGGGAGGCCTCGGCCAGCAGGCGGGTTCCCACAATGCACCGCGAAGGGGGCATGCCCGCCGCCGCCACGGTTGCCACCACACGCCGCGCCACGTACCGAAGGGGAAGCCCCGCCGTCCCACTGGCTTTGGGGCGGAGAGCTCCGCCTGAGCAGAGAGCAAGCGGCCTCGCAATAGTCGCTCAAGAGCAGAGGCCGCTTTGCCCTTACGCAAAATGGCGGCGCGGGGTGCCCACGGCGCTGTGTTCTTAGGCTGCCGCCATCTTTGCTAAGGGCAAGCGGGGCTCTCGGGGCTCACCCTTCCCCCTCCAGTCTCAGCCGGGCCAGTGTCGGCCGCCATCCTTACTACGGGCAGGCCAACTGCGACGGCGCCATCTCGAGGAAGGGCAAAGAGCGCTCCGTTTTGGGGGCTGGATTTCGGGGCCGGGCGGGAGGGAGAGTTCCCGCGAGGTTTGGGGGCAGGTGGGCGGGGCCGGGATGCCACGTCAGGCTTGAGCCGGAGCTAACGGATCCCGGAGAAAGGGGGTGAGGATCTGACCGTAAGGGCGTGGGGGGGGGGGGGGGGGGAAGAGACCCCCTCGGCCATAGAGAGCGGGAGTTGGGGGATAGAGAGGCCCCCTGGGACCTCCGAGGCCATAGAGGCTGGGATAGAGTGGGGGGCCGGAATGGAGCGAAGGGGCTCCCGGGGGGGGGGGGAGGGAGGGAGGGGCTGGCCTTCCTCCCTCTCCTTTCCCCCCATCTCTCTCCTCCACTTTAGTGTTTATTTCATCATCATCATCCTCACACACACACACACACCCTTTCCAACTTAAAAGGCCAGTCCTGGGGCGTGCGAAATGGGCACCTCCCAGCCATTGCCCAGAGCCCCCAGACACGAGGGGCTCCACTGAGGCAAACAGGCTTCCAGAGGGGGCCACCGCAGAGAAGGAGCTCTGCTGCCCCTGCCAAGTGGGCCGTGGCCAGGCCCAGGAAGGAAATGGGGCGCCCTGGGGGTTGCTTCCTCTGGGCACGCTGCCCTTGGCCTGCCTCTCGCTGGTCTCTGCCCCGTCCAGCCTGTGAGCGCTGCTTCCTGCTTGGACCCGGCCAACATTTGGCCCTCTGAGCTGACCACGCATTTTGGATCATGGCTCTCAAATCTATGCCACTGAGCCTTGCAGGGTTGGCCCAGAGAGAACAGTGGGCGTGATCCGACCATGAGCTGGGCTGGTTGAGGGGGGGGCTGGGAGAGGAGGCACAGGACGTCATATAGACCTGGGGAGGCGGCGGGGGTGCAAGAAGGGGAACTGGTCAGAAGCACATCACCTGGGATTTTTAGCTTGGATGACTTGAGGGGAGACTCCTCGCTTTCCCGGTCCAGCCAAGTGCAGGAGGAGAGTGGCGTCACTCAGGTTGCCAGCTGGGGTGGGGGGGTGGGGAGGCATTCCAGAAGGAACAAAATTACCCGCACAAGAGTCAACAGGGACCTCCTCGTGAGAGATGGGATGGTTTTTGCAGGGCCAGAAGGGTTGGGACCCTGCGTGGGTCTTCCAGGGTCAGAGGGGTGGGGCTACAGGCAGGTGTGTTCTGGGGCAGTGACTCTCCCTTTTTCCTGACAGACCAAGAAGCATGGCCGTGCACAGGTGGCTGCGGGGAGCTGGAGCTCTGCCGCGCAGGCACCTTCCTTGTTTGATCACAATGCGATGCTGGCGTGAGTCTGTTCCCTTGCACGAGGGTTTCCACCGGTCCACGGGCATTCTCACGAAGACATGCACCACGGCCACATGCCACGCTCATGATGACTACGAGGATATTTGGCATGGCCATGCACCGCGAAGACCCCCATCCTTGGACACAGCCACTCACCATGTTCACGAGGATCCCTCACCATGGGCACAGCCATGGACATGGCTCCCACCATCATGGACTGCTTGCACGGCCACGTTCCACACGAGGCTTACCCGGCTCCCACGAGAAGTCCCCACCGCAGGCACAACCATGTCCCACTCCCACGACGATTCTCACAGCCACTCCCACGGGGCTGGTGGACCCAACCAGCCAGAAGCCACTCCTGGGGAAGCCACCTGTGAGGGGAGGGAGGAGGCTGGAGGCAGTGCAACTGTGGACCCTACGTGAGTGTCTGGGGGAGGCGTGGAAGCCTGGTATTAGCATTATGGGCACCGTCTGCAGACTGGAGTGCAGAGCTGTACTTGCACTACCTCAATGGGTCTGGGCAGGTGGCGGGGGGGGCTCCCTCAGTGGCTCTGTGGAGAGAGCAGGCCTGGCACATCCTCCCATGCGGCTGGAAGAATTCCTTCCCAGCAGGGGAAAGAAGAGGAAAAGAATTTGGATTTATATCCCCCTTTCTCTCTCCTGCAAGGAGACTCACAGAGGCTGACAACCTCCTTTCCCTTCCCCTCCCCACCTCCACAACAAACACCCTGTAGAGGTGGGTGCTTGGGCCACAAGTGTGTGTTGGCGTGCACAAGCTAATCCAGCTCCCCAGATAAACCTCCACAGCTTAGAGTGGCAGAGCAGGGGCATCAAACCCGGTTCCTCCAGGTTGGGGGGTGCAGCTGCTCCTTAACCACTATGCTCACCACTGCTCCTCTCCTTGCCCATGCTTCTCTTGGTTTGGCCTGGTCGGCCCCCTGTTTATCCAGCCTCGGTGTGTCGCCCCATTTCTTTCCAGCATCTGGGTCTGTAGGGCTCTGCTGGCAGAGAGGCAGTTTCTAGCAGCCTCAATGGAAGCCATGGCAGATTTCCACCCCTCCAGCTTTTTAATTTAAATTCCAAATCAGAAGATTACTTGGGAGGCCGTTTGCTGGCGTTCCCAGCTCCTGAGGAGGGGTTCAAACTCAAGAGCCCGGGGGAAAGGGAGCGACTGGCTGCCGTGAAACGCAACCCTCCCCACCCCGTGCTGTTGGCTCTCCCTCCTTGCCCACAGGCGTCGGGGGGCCACCCCTCTGCTCATCAGCGACGGCCCCCTACTGCATCCTCTTCCTCATCCCGGTGGAGTCCAACTCTTCCCAGCACCAGGCACTCCTAAGAAGCTGCTGCTGAGCCGCCTCGGGGGAAGGGCCTGCTGGGGGGCGCTTCTTCCTGCACCTCATCCCTTGCACGCAGCTGGGTGAGCCCACGGGCTTCCGGGTGGGGAGGGAGGTCTTTTCCCCCACCCTCCCTGACCCGCTCCCTTCCCTGCCTCCCCCCAAGAGCCCACATTCGCATCCCGGAGGAGGAGAGGGTCGCTCCCACGTGAGCGGAGGCCCGAAGCCCCCCGCCCACGGACACTCTCCACCTGCCAGGAGGTAAGAGCTGCCTCCTTGGTTTTATCCCTACCGCCCAACTTCCTCTAGAGATATGGCCCATCTTCACGCAACAGCCCCGTGAGAGATAGGCGGGCTCAGAGAGGGAGCTGAGGAAGCGAGTGGTCTAGAGGTAGAACCTGATGGGCAGCATATCCAAGGCAGGGCAGTGGGAGGTGGGAAGCTTCCAGAGGTCCAGCAGCAGGGCCAAAGAGGCCAAGGCCTTCCCTGAGCCTCCTTAGGGGAGGAGTCCAACCTACCACCCAAACCACCGTTCCTGGATTGGGGAGGGCTGAAGCGGACAGGGGTGTCTGGAGATTCTGCCAAACTCACAGAAAGAGCCAGAGAGAAGGCAGACTGGCTGGGCCCAAAAAAAGGAAGAGGGGTGAAAGGTGGGGGCCTGGCTTAGAGCAGGCGGAGCTGAGAGCAGGTGAAAGTGGATCGCTTGGGGGAGTGGCTAGGCCCGGGAACCTTCCTGGAGTGGGCTACAGAAGCGGAGCTTGCCCAGAAAGGCTAGACTTCGGGGTGCAGCCCGGTGGAAGGCCCTGATGGATCCAAGAGAGCTTCGTGTGTGGTCATGAGGGATGGTGAGGGACTTCAGAAAGGCTCTCTGCCGTGGGAGGAGGAGTCGATTGGATGGCAGGAAGGGCATTTGTGCTGATCCTTGCACTTTGTTTTCCCTGCCAAGCTGTAACGCAGCTTCCTTCCCTTTCTCCTGCCCGGCCAAGATCCCGCCAGCACCCACCACACTGATGTCGAATTCGGGCTCCTAGGTTCCCTCAGGGGAGGCATCGTGGCATTCCCTGGTTGTGGAAGAAGTTTGTCCAAGGCTACGTCCAAAGGCAGCCAGGCACAGCCATGGTGGGTGAAATAGCCTGGGCCCTGGCCAGAACCTCCTCCCGTTAGGGTGGACAGTGGCCGATGGGCGACAGGCAGGAGGTTAGAGAGGGAGGGACCTGTGGGAAAACAAAGAGAGCTTCTTAAAAAGAGTGGCAGGTGGAGCTGCGTGCCCGGGGAGAGTGCAAGGCCTCCCTCCTCACTGTCTACCAGCCCGAAAGACCCGGTCTGGCCGTCCAGAACCTCTTTGCCAAGCGAAAAGGTGCCAGCAGGGGGTTGGGGGGGGGGGGGCACAGAGGGGGGGGTTGATACCTGAGCCACCCTGTGGAGAAAGGGTGTTAAACTCTGACATCTACCAGCATCTGGAGTTTGGCCACACCCCTGTTGAGGAGGCAGGGGTGAATGGGAGGGTCGGGGGGGGGCAGGGTTCTTGTCTGCCCCTCCATGCTCCAAATCCCTGTGCAGCTGGTGCCTCCGGTGTCCTCTCGAAGAGTCTGAAGGTGGGACTTCCGCCTGGAGACCCCGTGCTCAGGAGCAGGGAAGCCCCACGAGGCCTCATCTGATCCCATTTTTGGTGTGCCCATCCCCAGCCACCAAGGTCCAAATGCAAAGCGATGATGAGGAGGAAAAAAGGAGGTCCCCGAGGAGCAGAAGCTGGAGAAAGCTGCACCTCGAAGGAGGAAGGAGCTCGAGCAGCAGGAGAAGCCCCCAGAGTCCAGTAGGAGGGATTAGAGTGGGGGGGGGGGTCTTGGGCGGGGGGGGCTGGGCGTGCCTTTGCACCCAGCTGACCGTCCTACTCTCCCTCTCCCCTCCCAGCCATGCTTGGCGTTGCGGAGTACTTGAACTTGACAGCGGACTTGCCCACAACTTCACGAGACGGGCTGGCGTTGGGAGAGCCCTCGATTCCTGGCTGGCAGCACCGTGGGAGGCCGTCACCACCCCTGACTGTGCTTCTGCACGAGGTGCCCCACGAAGTGGGCGACTTTACCATCCTGGTGCAATCCGGCTGCAGCATAGAAGTGGAAGAGTAGCTTTTGCAACCCTGCCTAAGAGGGTTGTTGTTGTTGTGTTGCCACAGTGGAGCCTCCTGCTCTTCCCAGGACTTTCAGTGTAGAGCACAGGTCATCTGAGAAGTTCTTCTTGCGGCAGGTCGAGCAACCGCAGAGGGAGAGAGTCTTTCAAGGAGGGCAAGGGCCAGGGAGGAGGTCATCTGTGCCCTCCAGAGCGCCAAGCACCAGAGGAGCTGAGCAGCAGGGGATTCCAGCCGCCTTTCCTGACTGCCCTTGCTGACCCCAGAGAGGGGAGGCAGCTGAGCAGGAGGCAGGGTCCCAGTAGAGGCCAAGGTCAGGTCCAAAGGGAAGGAGGGAGAGAACTCCCCCAGAGGGCAGAGTGGTGCACCATTTTCAGCATTCTCTTTCTGCCCCTTCCTGAAGCTCCGCGGCCACTTCCACGTAGGACCCAACGGCTCTCGTGGTTGGCAAACTGCAGTCCAAGGGGAGTTGTCAACGGCATTTTGTCCAGTGGAGTTCCATAGGAGCTCGAAGCCTTGGGGGGGGGGGGGACTGAGGAGACCCGCATGTCCTGACTTCCCAAAAGCTCTACTGGTTCCTAACAGGCCCACATTGCCCACCCAAGAAGACTTTGGCTACAGAGAGGGGGCTGGCCTTCCTTGTCATCCCAGGTGTCTCTGGTGCGTGGTAACCTCCTGAGGAGTGCTTTCCAAATCCTGCTTTTCTTCCTATCTCCATGCCCCCCCACAATGTGGCAGCCTCCCTTGCTCCTGTGAGGGGTTTGGGTGCAGGATCTATAACTTTGGGTCTGGGCCTGAGTACTTTTCAGTATTTTTATAAGTGATCCAGATGAGGCTGGGAGGGCTACTCATTAAATTTGCAGGCTGATACCAAATTGGGAGCAGCAGCAAACAGACCAGAAAGATGCAGAGTACAGAACTAAAAGGAGCTGTGAACACACTTGCAGAAAAGTGGGCAGAGGAGTGAACAAGGTTGCAATTCAACAAGCATAAGTGCAGAGGTCTACATCTGGATAACAAAATTTAGGAACAGGCATACTGGATGGGGATGCAGCTTTGGGGTAACCTGTGTGCGAACAAGATCTTAGAGGCAAGTTCACTATGTGCAGCCAGTTGTGATGCAGCAGCAAAAAAAGGCTAATGTGATCTTGGGTTGTGTCAACAGGGGTATAACATCCAAATTGCCAAGGTGTCATGGTCTCCCTGCACACTGCATTGGTCAGGAGTGTTTATAGGTATGCAGTTCTGGAGACCTCCCACTTCCCTGAGGACAGTGGGCAGGATGGAGCAGGGGAGGCAGAGGAGGCGAGGAGGAGGATCCGGGGCCAGGAGACCCAAGCCCGCAGGGGGTGTGGGGGGAGGGTGAGGCTAAGAGGGAGGGACTACAGAGGGGGAATGTTTTAGTTTTCTGGAGAGAAGAGGAGGTTGAGGGGGGGACATGATTGCTCTCTTAGAAGGGCTGTGCAGCTTAGACTGAGACAGGAGCCATTCCTGTTGGCAGCAGAAGGTAGGATTTGCAGTTATGGGAAGAAAGGCCCTGACTGGGCATTGGGGGGGGGGGGATTTTCAGGAGGAGGAGTTCAGTGGTGGAATTGGCTGCCTAGAGAGGTTCTGAGCCCCCCCCCCCCCCCCGCAGTCTGGCATGCTGTAGGGTGATCCTGTATTGGGCAGGGGGGCGGGGGCTGGACTAGAAGCCTCCGTCAGGCCCTCTCCAGGCCTGCACTCCCCTTCCTGGCCGCCCCTGACACTGCCTTTCTCTGCCTCCCTCCCAGGCTTGATAAAGCTGCAGCTAGTGACGGCCTTGGGGGCTCTGGCGGAGCACCGTCTGCTCGCTGCTGGCCGAGGGTGGGGGAAGCGGACCCACCGCCTGGATCCTGCACCAGCCTTCTGACGGCAGGGGAGCCTTTCATCTGCAGTGGCCACCGTCTCCGTGATCCCCGGGAGCTGCTGCAGGAGTCCCGAGCCCGTCCAGTCCCTGCTGGAGGTGCTGGGGCTGAGTGGCCCGGCATTGGCCATGATGGTGTTCATCGGCTCAGTACGAGTAGCAGAAGGTGCCTGCTGGAGAGAAAGAGACTGAGAGCCCACTCCTCCTTGGGACGTGAGTCCAGGAACTGGGGGAGGGGCCTTCTCCCCTCCCACCCACCCCTCCACCCCACACCTCCGCTTTGCTTGAGCCTGCCAGGAGCAGAGAGTCAGACCCACCTGTCTCCGTCTCCGCCCTTCCGTTCTACCTGTTGGCCTGAGGATTCCAGAGCGCTGCAGGAGTTTAGCTGAGCCCCCGTTCCCTCTTCCTGCAGGAGGGCAAGTCTGGCCCTCCAGAGAGTTGGCTCTTCTGTCCCAGGTGGATGCAGTGGCGGGTTGGGAGGCCTTTTCCATAATAGTGGGGGCAGGGGAGGGGTATGGGGGGGGACTCTGAGGCCAGCTTGCTCCCCCAAACACCAGGGATTCCAGTCTGTAATTTTTTGTTTGGAGGGGAGGTGTGTGCAATCCTTGATTCTCTACCCCACCTAGTATTTTGGGGGAAATTACCAGGAGGACAAAACACAAGAAGGAGAAGAAATATGGGGGTGGGGGAGAGGAATCATGTTTCCAGACTTTGTGGGGGTTACTAGAGGGGGGTGAGGGGTTTCCCCAAGACTGAGATTGCTGGTTTTGGACAACAGGGGTGTGCCCAGAATCCTTGGCAGAGACCCCCCTCCTTCCCTGTGGCTTGTTAAGCTCCAGGGGGGTGTGTGTCCAGTGGATGTGGTGAGAGGGCGACGTCTCCCCAAAAAAAAAGAGTCGTGAAGGCAGGCAGTGCCAGTGGTGGGCAGGGGTCAGGGAGTGTGTGTGTGTGTGTTGCGTAGACGTCTTTTGCTTAGCTCGGCATTTTGCATTTTTTGTAGGGTTGAGGGGCGTCATTGGGGGGCATTTTGCGTAGCGGGGGAGCCGTCGTGGGGGGAGCACGATTCTTGCGTCTAATTAAAAGTCAGATTTCCAAGCTCGGCACCTCGTTGTCTGTTCTTCTGGCCGGCGGGGGGGGCGCCAGAGAGGCGGGGAGGGGGCTCCTGCACCCGTGTCCTCAGGTGACCCCTGGCCCGTACCCTCCCCTCCCCAACCCACGTGCGCCAGGTCGGATACCCCCCCCCCCCCTGCACTGGTCCTCTGAGGCATCCTCCCCTTCCATGGGATTGTTGCTTCTGCCACCCGGCTGAGCAGAAATTCACCCAGTGCATCAGGGAGCATCCCAGCAGGGTGCAGGCGCGTAATAATGGGGGGGGGGGGGGGAGATACACAGGCTAAAGACCCTGCAGTCCCGGTTCCTTGCCCCCCAGGAAGACTTGGGCTACAGAGAGGGCTGCCTAGCGAGGCTTGCTTTTTTCTCTGTCGTCTCTGCAGCTGCGCCTTCGGGGGAGGACCTTTCTCTCCCCCCCTCCCCAGCCATGGCTGCCTCTCTCCTGCCGCCTGCAGGGTCTTTGGCGCTGGTCACAGGTTGCGGGGGGGGGGCGTTTGCACCAGGCCAGGGGCGGCAATAGTTGGGGAGGGCTTCGTGCATCCCGAGGGAGGAGCGTCCCTACTCTCCGGGAGACCCTGCGGTGCACAGGGAGGGGGGCTTTCGGTCCCATTTTTAGGGGCGGAGGAATCTCCCCACCCTAAAAAGCAAGCAGGACTTCTGAGCCAGGAAGCCAATCAGTGACACCCTTACAAAGTGATTGGAAGGAGATGCACCTGTTGAATGTCCCACCTCGTGGGTCGCAGTGAAAGTCTCCCCTGCTGGTGAGCGCATTTCCTGTCCACGGACAGCAGGGAGCCCGTGGAGAGAGGTGTTGCAAGGCAAAGCTGCCTGTTGGATCGCAGTCACAATGAAAGCCTGGGAAGCTGCCCCCCCACCACCACCTGACCCCACCCCCCGTCTCTTTGCAGGGGGGGGCGGGAAGCGGCATGGCCGCGCCGTCACTGCGCTCGCCTGGCCAGGGAAGGGGCGCTGGTGGCCAAATGGCCGACTGCAGCGAGGAGCCGGCGCGGCCGAGACCCTGCGGGAGCTGCCCGGCAGGGAGACCCGCACCAGGCCTGGGGGGGGTCTGACGTGGAGCTGCTCCGAGGGAGCGTGGCTTGGGGCTCGTGGGGCGCGACGTCCAGGTGGGCTGCCCACTCCCCTCGCGGGGCTGCGCGTGGCCCGTGGGGCGCCTGGAGCCAGGGGCTGCGGCTCTCCCGGGGGGGGGTGGGTGGAGTTGGGGGGGCATTGCTGGCCATCACATGCGGATCCCGCGGACCGAGTCGCGGCCCCTGCCAGTGGGGGGGGGTCCAGCAGAAGTTCGCACCACTCCCGGCAGAACTCCGGTTGTTAAAGAAGAGTGCTTGTAAACAAACAGTTGTTCCAGTTACTTGATTACCCCCCCCCATCTTGCCTTAGCAGCGTACTTGATTTGCCCATTCTTACATTTGAACCCTCTCTTCCGGAAGTGCCAGCTCCCCAGCACCAGGCCCACCTCCCGCCTCCCCCTAACGTCACATGGACGGCGCTTTGTTTGCCACAATTCCCATCGCTCCAAGCCATGAGGCCTGAAGAAAGCCTCCCACGTCCAGAAGCAGTGTACCTCTGCATCCCTGTGGCTGAGGGTCTTTGCCGCAGAGGGGGAGCCCGGCTAGACAGTGGGGAGAGCCACATTCACCTGTAGCCTGGCCCAGCAGGGCTCTTCTGGAGCTCTCCTGACAGCCGAATTAAGCATGTGAGTGGGGGGTGGGGTGTTGGTTCGCCACCCCGAGGGTTTCTCCCAAGGCCCAGGGAGAAGCAGAGGTGGTTTGCACGCCTCTGCAGAGCCCTCCTTGGTGGCCTCCCAGCCCCCAGCGCCAGCCCTGCTTCAGCTTCTGGGATCTGAAGAGAGCCACAGACCCCACTCTGAACGAACTGGCCGCCCTTCAGCTTGACTCCCCTGCTCCCTGGCCTGCGCCGTTCGTGAGGTGGAGGAACGGTGGCCGTTCTCCAGAGTGTTTGGGATGATGCGATGCTCCTGACTGCCCCAGGCTGTCTTGTGCTTGTGACTCAGACTCTCACTTGAACTGGCGCCGCCCGTCCCCTGCAGGCCGGGGGGTGGGGGGGGCAACTTTCCCCTCAGCTGCTACTGCCTGTGGTCCTTTGACGGGAGGGTGCCCACGGGCTGCCATGCCTTGCAACACCATGGCTAAAATGCCCTAAATAGCGGGTCAGATGGGGTCAGGCACCGCTGCTAGAACTGGCCCAGAGCCTTCCCTTTGGTTTCCTCCTGGCCAAACCTCTCTGCTCAGGGGAAAGGCGTGGGCGTCGCTTGGATCTTTGGGGGTTTCTGGGCCTTTTGCTTGGCTGTCCCCAAAGCTCCTAACCCCCCCCCCAAAAAAAAAAACCACCGCACACACATCCCTCTCACTTTTCCAGACCCACCTACTCCCTTAGCCACCATCTCTTTTGTAAACTGTGCCGGCATCTACCACGAATGGCGAATTCCTCCTCAAGCAGAGCCGGAAGGCCTTTGATGCCGTCCTCAGAAGAGTGAATCTCAAGGTAGGGGGGGGGCTGGGGGGGGGCACATCCCCTGGAGGTGCAACCACGGTGTGTGTGTGGGGGGGTGAAGCCCGGTGCTTTCGAGGGACTGGCTCTCTTCTTCTTTTCCTGCAGGGGACGTTCTTGAGAGGCCCGACCCAGGCAGTGGCCCAAGCACTGGTAGCAAGCCCGGAGACACCCGGGGGCTCCATCATCCAACATGGAGGCAGCATCGTTGGGGAAGGTGCCGTGCCCCCACCCCATATGAAGAGCTCTGCCAAAGGACACCCCATAATCCTGCCCCACAATCCTTGCCCCAGCCCATTACGCCCAGGCAGGGGCCAGCTGGAAGGACTCCCCCCTCCCACACACACTCTTCTCTTTCCCCCCTGGCCAGGTGGGGAACCTGGGGCAGGTGAACTTCGCCGCCTCCCAAGGCGGAGGTGGAGAGCTCCTGACCAAGACAGCGGCCAAGGGAGCTGGCCAGGTGAGCCCCAGCGGGGGAGGGAGGGTCAACCCACCAGGAGGCTCATGGCGTGAGGTGCGGCCTCTCTTGGTTTAACCAGCCCTGCAAAGTTGTTTTGAAGATGGAATGGAGGGAATGCTGGCAGGAGCTGATGGGAATTGTAGTCCCACAAACATCTGGGAGAGAGCACAGATTGCAGACTCCTGGCCCCATCCGGAGGCACTGATGGGGGGGGGGGGAGCTGCCCTATTTCGTGGCTGACCTTGCAGGGGGGGGGTCCAAAGCCACCTTGGCTTCTGTGACCTTCTTTCTGGCCGCCCTGCAGGTACGGGATTCGCTGCAACACAGTCCTCCCCGGTTTAGATCCAAATCCGGCTCCCCCCACTTGAAGCCCGATAAGAGTACCCCAGAAGAAGTGCTGGACAAGGTTGAAAAGTAAGGAGGAGGGGAGGGTTGGCTAGCCAACACCCCATCTCTCTCAGATATTGGGGGGGGGGGGCAAAAACTGTTTTACACATAGTGGGGATGGGGAGCAGGTCAGCGTGGAGCCCGGGTGGTGGAGCAGTTCTAGCATCTGACGAGCCCTGGGGGTGGGGGGGTGGTATCCGGGTTCAAATTCCCAGGAAGCTCTGGGGGGGGGGGGCACTCTCTTTCTGCCTGACCTACCTCACAGGGTTGTTGTAAGGCTGAAGTGGCGGACCCAATGGCGGTTCACCCCACAAGAGTTCCCTGGGAGGAAGAGCAAAAAATGCAACAGAGTAAAAGCGCAATTATCTGCACTCCCGCCCCTCATTCCCCTCCTTCTGTTTGCAGTTTGCACCAATGGTGCCTCGGGGACGTCTGGGGGGGAGCCACAGAAGGTCCAGATTTTACCAGCTTGGGGGGGGGGGGACCTTGCTTGAGAGCAGGGGGGGCGGCCTGATCTGAGTAGTGGGGGGGGGCTGGTCACCAGACCCTTTGGGTCAAGGAGGGGTGGCCTTTGTAGGCCTTGCCAAGTGCGTTGAGCCTGCCCGAAAGTCTCCTGTGTCTCAGCTTCCTTCCCCTCCCCCCACAACGTGACCCCCCCCCAACACACCATTCTTCTCCTAGCACTTTCTTCACCCCCACCACCCCTCTGTGCTGGAAGTCCCAGTTCCTGGGTCTCCTTGTGAGGCAGCCGAGAGCACCGGGGTTCGGGGGGGGGGGGGGCTTGTTCCACCTGGAGCTGGCCAGGATCCAAAAGAAGCAGACTCCAACCTCAATAGGGGGGCGGAGGGCGGAAAGACCCCACCCACATTATGGCACTGGGGCGTAACAGGTGCTGGACTCCCAGTGGGTGGGAATACTTGGGGGAGGGGGAGGATATGAAAGGGTTTGAGGCCACTGGGCATTCTTGACTTCATGATGGGGGGGGGGAGGCAGAATGTTTGGGAGGGGGGGCCTCCATTGTGAACCCCTCTCCCCTCCCAGACGTGGCCGATGTCTGTGCTTTCCTGGCCTCCGATGAGAGCAGGTACATCACTGGAGCCAGCGTGGAGGTAACAGGTGAGCGGGGAGGGGAGGGGCTTTGGTTCTGATTGGCCAGAGGAGGGTGGGGGGCACCTTCTGAAGCCTTCCTCTTCTCTTCCCATTCGGTTTCCCTGAAGGGGGTCTTTTCATCTGACACGTGCATTTCTGGAGCCCCCACACACACACCCTCCTGAGTTGACACTCGGGAGCCCCCCAAAGAGAGGGCGTTAAGGCACAGCTAGGAACTGCATTAGCGTGGCAGAAGCCTTGCAGGCCTCCCTGGAAGCTCCCCAGCTGGGGGGCTGCCAAGAAAGTTGCCAGAAGAGATCAGCTCCTGGCCAGGATGTCCGTTGCCACCCGGGGGGGGGGGGATCTGCCCTCCACCCCCGCCTTGAATCGCTGATCCGGATGTGGTGATTGATGAATGTCCTTGATTGACTGATGGTAGAACTTTAAATAAATGAGCATTTGCAACCTCGACAGAAGCCGCTTTGTGGGAGTCTGGGGGGGGGGGGGGGGGGACGCCACGCCCTTTTTAGTGGAAGTTACTGGGAGAAGCGATCCCCAGCGTGGCTCTTGTGGGCTTTGGGGGTCAGTGTAGCCGTGGACTGGTCGTTTCTGCTCCCAACTCTCTAACCTCTTTCCCAGTACAAATCAAGGAGCCCGTCCTGTTTTTCGTGGCTGCCTTCCAGTGGAAATTGTGCTCTCCCCCCCGACTCCCCCCCCCTCGCCATCAATCTGCCCATGAGAAGCTGCTGGTCTCGCCAGAGACAACGAGAGATCTTGCGGAAATTGCAGAGCGGGATCTGCTCCCCTTGCCCTGACTCGGGAGGGGGGCCCAGGCGACCCCCCTCCCGCCAGATCTGGAAGCTAAGCAGGGTCAGTGGGGGATAGCCCTTGGGTGGGAGGCCCCCAGGGAATGCCAGGGGACCTTTGGCCCGGTCTCCCCATAAGCCCCCGGTTTCTTCATAGGCATCGCTAGAAGAAGGAGGGTTTGGATTTATACGCCGCCTTTCTCTCCTGTAAGGAGTCTCAAAGTGGCTCATAAGCTCCTTTTCCCTTCTTCTGTCCACAGCAAATGTAGGCGGGCCTGAGAGAGTTCTGGGAGAACTGGGGATGGCCCAGGGTCACCCAGCCGGCTTCATGTGGAGGAATGGGGAAACAAACCCAGTTCACCAGATGAGAGTGCACCGCTCATAGCCACTAAGCCACGCAGGGCAAGGGAGCTCAGATTGCATGGGCCCCATTCTGACTTCGGGGGGGGGGGGGGGGGGGGGGTTGGGGCCGGCTTTTGCTCCCGGGCCACAAAGTCTTGAGGTTGTGTCCGAGATCCCCCTCAGTCCTCTTCCCTTGCTCAGCTGCGGGAGGACTGACGGGGCTCCGCTTGTGCGGCTGCACTAATGAGTGTTTGCCGAAGGGCTTATTAGGGTGTGCTTGGAAAGAGGCGTGGGGTATCAGAGCGGGCTGGGGAGAAAAGAGGATTAGCGGGGGGGGGGGGGGCTGGAGGCGGGGCTCTCCTTCGGCCCCCTGACCTGTTCTGACCAAGCGGCGCTCTTCCCACACTGCCTACCTGAGGGCGCAGAGAGGCCCCGCAGTCCCTTCCATGGGGGTCTGAGGGCTCACTTGTGGGGTCTGCCTCTGTGCGGCTTTTTGCCCCACCTGTGAGAAGCCTGGGACAGCCGGCACACACACACACACCGACATCAGCCTGACTGGGGATCCGAGGGCCCGTTTCTACACCACAAGGGCCAGGTCCACATTTTGTGCAGCTCCCCCTGGCTGAGGTGGGACGAGAGGGAGGGAAGCCAGTTGAGGGGGGGGGGTGAATTTGTCTGCTGCTGCCCTCCAGGGAACCCCCACTCTCCTGGCAGTCAGCCGAGGGGGAGGGCTCTGTGTGTGTGTGTGTGTTTGGGGGGGGGGGGGGCTACTGGATACCACCCTGCTGCTCCGTTCCCTGGTGGCCTCCAACAGCTGTGTGGCAAGAGGGGACGTCTGGTTATTGCTGAAGCGCCAGTGTGGTGTTGTGGCGAGAGACCCGAGTTCGAAACCCCACTCTGCCACGAAATGGGCCGTTCCTATGTATACCCGCTGCCCGGCTGGGCTATTGTGAGGCTGGAAGGAAAGGGGGAGGACGGTGCCAGCAGCCCCCTTGGGGAGAGAGGCAGGTGAAAATGAAATAATGTGGGGTGGGCAGGCCGGCCCCACAGAACAGCCGCCCTCCCCGCCCTCCCTGGACTCAGGATTCCACGTTTGTCCTCAGGTGTACGAGGGAGGGACACCCCGAATCAGGCCTCGGAGGGGTCTGTCTTGCCCACTCAGAGGGGCTATGGCTTCCCAGGGTCTCGGGCGGGGGGAGGGGAGGGGCTTTTTTCCCACCCCCCTCCTGCCACCTTTGACTGATTGACCCTCAGAGCCCCCTCCCCACCAACGCCCTGCAAACTGCACCGATGCTGATTGAAACTGCAGCCAAACCCGCCAAGTGGGGCTCTAGCAGAGCAGGGGGGCGGACTGCTGGGCCCGAACTCATCCAGAGGGGCGGCAGAGTGGGGAGCAGACCCAAAGGCAGCCGGTCCATAAAGCCGCTTGAGGGTTTGGGAGGGCGCCCACCCTTCCTCTCTCCAGACAAGGGGCTCCCCAGTTGGTGCTTCACAGAGCATCGGAAGGGCCAGGTTTCCTTCTCCACATGAACGGCGGACCCTTCTCTGGAGAACTGGGTTTGCTTCCCCGCTCTTCCACTCCTGCTGGGTGGCCTGGGGCTAGTAGTCACGGCTCTCTCTGAACCCGCTCAGCCCCACCTGCCTCCTCAGGGGGTCTGTTGTGGGGAGGGGAGAGGAAGGAAAGGTTGGCAGGCACACTTAGGAGTCTCTCCTGACAGGAGGGTGTAGATCCCAACTCTTCTTGTTTCTACGGGGTGGGAGGGGGCGGGCCCCTTCTCCACCCCACGGTTGTGTTTGCTGCTCCTGAACCAGGCTTTGGGGCAGCCCCCCCCCCCCCAATGACAAGCCAGTGACAGCCATGCAGGCTCGCCCTCTGAGGGGGCTTCCACACCACCTTTTTTGGGGTGCAGCCGTCAGGGTGACCATGGGGGGGGGGGGGCAGCACAAAATGTTTTTGCTTTGATCCAGCCATCCTGATGTGGAGCTTGCGCAGGAGAGATCGGTGGATGCAAAAGGGGGTGTTGGGAGGGGGGCATATATTTCTTCCCCGTCTCCCGGAGTCCTCCCTTCCCGCCCTGTGGAAAAATCAACAAGTTGACACTTCTTGGTGTATTGAATAAAGACCCTTCCTGGGCAAGGCCTCACCTGTTGAACTTCTGCCTGGTGCAGAGCTGCAAGTAGTACTGGGTCCCGGCTGGGAAAGGGGAGGTCGAGGGGGGGGGCCCTTTAGGGTTGGACCTCCCCCCCCCGATGGTTTTGCCCTTCACCCCCCCCCCCAAACCACCAAGATGCGGTGTTTTGTGAGAAGAGTCACTTTCTTGTGCAAAGTTCCTCCAGCTAGGAGGGCCCAGGTGTCCTGGGGGGGGGGGGATGCTGATTGACCCCCCTCCCCTCCCGGGCAGCCCGGCTTTTCTTTCCGGCTTGGTTGCATAGAAGGGGGTGGGGGGAGGGATTACGGTGAAAGGGAGGGGGAGGGGATTAGCCGGGGGTCCCCCCAGCCCCTATTCTCCGGCCCCTGTTTGAAGCCGCCCGGCCGCCGTGCCTTCCATTGAGAGCCGCATTGCCCAGGGCAACCGGGCGGGGGAGAGGGGGAGCGCGGAAGGGGCTGGAGTGGCCACAGGCCCGCCCCCCCCCAAAAAAACCACTGCGCTGGGTGGGTGCTCCGGAGCCCGTGGGGGGTCCTGGGCCCTCCCCCCCCCACCCTGGGCATCTCTTGCTGTCGCCAGGGAAACGGGCTGACCCCCTTCCCCCCCCCGGGCAGCTCCCCCCTTTCTCTTGTCCGGGGAGGGGAGGGGGGCTTTCCCCATTGAGGCAGCCGCCCCCTATTCAGGCGCTCTCCCTCCCTCCCCCCCCCCCAATATCTGGGGCCTATTGTGGGCACAGCTGTGCAGCCCCCTCGGAAGCCGGCGGCCCCAGAGGCGGGCAGATAAAGCCAGGGACGGGGCTGGCACCGAGACCCCCTGAAAGGAGCCTTGGGGGGCTGCGCCGCCCCCTCCCCGGGCGAAATCGTGGGAGGGGGGCACACGCGTCTCCCACCCCCACCGCCACCGCCACCCCCCGGCACTTCTGAAGGCGTCGGAGTTGGTTTCTTTTCCTGGGATGAAACTTGGTTCTGGGACCGGCGTGGGGGCCTTTCGGGGACTTCTGCCTGGAGTTGCGGGGGGGGGGGCGCTGAAGAAGGTCAGGGGGGGGGCATCCGCAGGTGGGGCCCAGGGAGATGGCGGGGGCGGGGGCTGCCGGGGGAGGGTCGAGGCTTCGGGCTGGGGGCTGGGGGGGGGAGGGCAGCCTCGGATGGACGGAGGACCGGCGACAGCGACCGACCCCCGCGTGCGGCAGGATGGCCCCGTTGGGGGGGCGAAGAGGCCCGGAGCGCCCGCACGAGAAGCGCCCGCAGGTAACCCGGGCCGGGGAGGGCGCGCGGGGACCCCTGGGCCTGACTTCCGAGGAGACCGGCGCTTTCCCTGCACTGCAGGGGCGCCGGGTGCAGCCCCTGGTCGGACGCAGCTTCTCTGCCCCACTGCCCCGCAGGGCGCGCGCGGGGTGTTTGGGGAAGGCCCACTGTGCCCCTTTGCCCACCCACTGTGCCCCTTCGCGCCCCCTCCGCAGGGACCGCCCCCTCGCCCCGAGAAGCGCCCGCCAGCCCCTTCCCCCCCCCTCCCAGGGCCGCTGCCCCTGAACATGGAGGCTCTGACCTGTCCCGGCCGCTTCGGACGAGCTCGCGGGTGGGGGGGGGGGGGCGCTTCCTCGGTGTCCCAGTCTGGGTTGGGAGATCCCGGGAAGTTTTCCCCGGGAGGGGGGGGGGGCTCAGCAGAGTCCGTCCTCCAAACCTGCTGATCTCTGCGGGGGTGGGGGGAGATCATGCACCAGCCCCCCCTCCCCCGACATTGGCAGACACCCCCCACGGCACCTTCCCACAAGGGATTCCCTCCCGGCTTCCTTCTCTTCCTGACGGGGCGGGGGTCCTGTCTTTGCAGAGTGGGAGGAAAAACTACTCCCCCCCCCAAAAAAAAGTGGCAGCTCGGAAATTCCAGGCAGTCGGGCTTCCGCGTCTACCTCCCCTCGCCGCCCCAGCACCGGGTCTGGGCGCTGGTCGCCCGTTTCCGTTTCCCAAGGGGCAGGAGGACCTAATTGCCCCCCCCTCGGCCCCCGCCCTACGATGCTCCTCGATGGGCTGGCGGTTCTCTGCGATGCGCGCCTGGGAATGCTCCCCGGCCCACATTGCTGTTGAGGGGGTGGGAATCGGGTGGGGGAGGGGGCGTATAGCTAGGCCAGACACGGAACACGCGTGGGGGGGGGGATGGCTCCCTTTGCTACTATTATTGGAATACTGGGGGGGGGGACATGATTTGGCCACGATTGAGGAACCCACCCAATCTGTTTCCCCCATCACTTGAACACAGTTCGCTTCTTGGAATTCCCCATAGGCCGGGTGTAGGTTGATTTGTGTGTGGGGGGGGGGGGGGGGCATCCAAAGTCTAGGGGGTGCAGATTGGCCCCGGAGGAGGTGGAAGAGTGGCAGGTGGTGGAACTGACCCAACCCCCTCAGGCCACAGGTGATGGTGATGGATGCCCTTTCACTTAAAAAAAAAACCCACCTCCCTGCAAGGAGAAAATTAGCACTTCAGGGAGTAAGGCTCTGCACACAGCCCTTCTTTAATTGCTCGCCTGTTTGCACAGATCTCCCCCCCCCCAGTAGTGGCACATCCCAAAAGGTGACCCCCCCCCCCCCCCCGGTGGCCCCGGCATTTTGCCCAGGAATTTCCATGCTGGAGTTCAGCAGCTACACACCAAAGTTTAGACCGTGGGTTCAGTATGGGGATCTCCATCTCCCTGGCATCTGACTGGGCATCCTGTGCCCAAGCGTGGCAAGTGGAATCTTGCAGCAGCATCCCCGCCCCCCCCCCCCCACGGCCCCGGTGGTTCATCTGAGGCAAACAAGCCCAGCTATGGGGATTGTCTTGGCCCTGTTTGCCACAACAGCACCCTTATTGCTTCTCTCAGTCATTTGGCAGAAACCCTGAAGCCTCCGGCTTCCTCAGGCTATGCTGTGGGCGGCTGCTGTGATGCTGGAATCCACCCCCAAACAGCATCACTTTCAGTGGTGTTCAAACTAGGGAGCCCAGATTCTCCTTTTAAATCCACCTTAAAGGGAGAATCTGGGGTCCCCAGTTGAAGCAACATTGAAAGTGATGCTGTTTGGGGGTGGATTCTCCCCCACCCTAAAACAGCATCACTTTCAATGTTTACACTGGGGACCTCAGATTAAATCCATGCAGAAGGGGATGGATTTAAAAGGATAATCTGGGGAAATTTGGGGGGTGCCTGCTGTCAGGGGTGGAATTGTTAAGCTACCAGCAGCAAACTTTCAGGGTATCTTTACGCAACTCTCCTGATGATACCACCCAGGTTTGGTGAAGTTTGGTTCAGGGGGTCCAAAGTTAAGGACCCTCAAAACTGTAGCCCCCATCTCCTATTAGCTCCCATTGGAAACCATGGGGGATGGGGGCACCCCCTTTGGGAGTCCATAACTTTGGACCCCCTATACCAAACATCATCAAACCTGGGTAGTATCATCAGGAGAGTCTCCCCAAAAATCCCTGAAATTGTGGTGCTGCTAGCCTAACAACTGTGCCCCCTGCAGGTCAAAAACCGAAAAAACTTTTAAAAATACAAAAAACCCCACAAATGGGGGCGGAGCTTAGGACATGTAATGCCGGGGGGGGGGGGGTTGAACCGGAGAACCCACCCTTACGTATGTCCTTGGACTCAGGTGTGTGAGTGCGCATGTGCCTCTACTGAGGCAAGGAGGGAGGAGCCTTTGCACCCTGGCCCACGCGCCCACAGAGGGAGACACGTCAGGGTGCGCGTGACATGGCGTGCACATGAAACTCTCTCTTGGAGTTCACACGAGTGCAAAGGTTCTCCATCCCAGCCAAACAGATTCAGAGTTGCACATCGGACACCCGCACACAAGCAGCCACGCACAAGGTGCCACGGTGCACACGGAGCGCATCACAAGTCTAGTCCAGAAATCAAGACAAGTTTTCTCCTGTGCGGGAAAGGAATTAGTGGCAAAATGTGGGAAGAGCTGGGAAATTTTTGCTGAGAGATTCTCGCTGACTGGGCCCAGATGGCCACACACGGTGGACCCTCCGATTTACTCCCCCCCCCCACAATCCCACAGTAAGGAAAACCTACCTCTGAGGGGGTTACGGTGGGAGGGGGGAATTCTGCCACATTCTTTGATAGAAGAACAGAAATTTGGCACAGAAAACACAGCAGTTATATAAAAAGGAGTTTTAATAAAGTTCTAAATATAAAAACTCAGACACCCCTCCCCCCAGAAATGCCACCTCTGGAGCAGCAGTGGCCTAGTGGCTAAGAGCAGGTGCACTCTGATCTGGAGGAACCCGGCTTGTTTCCCAGCTCTTGAGTTGTAGAGGCTTATCTGGGGAATTCAGATTAGCCTGTGCACTCCCACACACGCCAGCTGGGTGACCTTGGGCTGGTCACAGTTCTTCTGAGCTCTCTCAGCCTCACCTACCTCACAGGGTGTTTGTTGTGAGGGGGGGAAGGGAAAGTAGTTTGTAAGCCCCTTTGAGTCTCCTTGCAGGAGAGAAAAGGGGGATATAAATCCAAACTCCTCCTCCTCCTCCTCCTCTTCCTCTTCTTCTTCTTCTCTGGGTTCTTTCTATCTTTTTTGGATGCAAAATGAGTGGAAGATTTTCATTCAAGTGGGGGGCGTTCAGGCCTCATCCATAATTGCTTCAAGGCTGTGGAATCCCCCCCCCCCCCCCCGCAAAGAGGCCCAGAGCTCTGGCATTCTTGTCTGAAGAGATGTCAAACCAACCTGAGCCTATTTGTGATTGTCTGTGTTCCGTTGTCTCTGTGTGTCTGTGCTTGTTCTGTTGTTTTGTGGGAAGCCCCACTGAGCTTTGGAGAGGCCGGGCAGGTACAGATGTTTTGGATCCATCCAAGGAGCCGCCACTGCGGATCACAACATCGCTTGTGGGTAAAGAATTTTGTCCTCTCTTGTAGATTTTGAACCCTGGAACATCTGGAAGCAGAAAAGGGGCATTTTGACCCCGAGGCTGCAACCCAAGAAAGCCTCTGCTACCCTAAAGGCATCAGCTTCTGGAGTGACACAGAACTCTTCTTTTGCCGGACTGCGAGAAACAAACTTCGGAACATGTGGAGAGCCAGCGTGGCGTAGGGTTAAGAGCAGGTGAGCTCTAGTCTGGAGAACTGGGTTTGATCCAGTGGTGGGATTCAAATAATTTAACAACTGGTTGTTTACAAGCACCATTTTAACAACCGGTTCTGCCGAAGTGGTGCGAACTGGCTGGATCCCACCACTGGTTTGATCCCCGACTCCTTCACATGAAGCCTGCTGGGCGACCCTGGGCCAGTTTCAGTTGTTTCATCCCTACTTGCCTTGTGTCTGTTGTGGGGAGAGGAGGAGAAAGGAGTTTTAAGCCACGCAAAAAATGGTGTAACTCTACGGCCCCTTCCATCATTGCAGAATAATGCACTTTCAACTCCGCTTTCACAACTGTTTTGCAGAGTGGGTTTTGCTGTTCCGCACAGCTGTACAGTGCGTTGAAAGTGGATTGGGAGTGCATTATTCTGCGTGTGCGGAAGGGGCCGTGGAGTCTCCTTACAGGAGAGAAAGGCCGGGTATAAATCCAAACTCCTCCCCCTTTTCCTCCCCCTCCATTCTTTAAGCTTGTCCAGGTACCTGGACGCTTTGGCTCCAATTCTTGTTTTAAGGGGCTTTTACTATACGAAGCAAAGTGCTCTTTGTAGGGACGTATTAATGGCCGGGAGACTGGATGTGGCCCCAGCAAGATGACTGGCCAGCTCTCCTCTGAATTCAATTCCCAAAGTACTTTGCTCTCGATACTTTAAACACGACAAAAGTTTAGGCTGAAATGGAGCTCTAGCTGGAATGGAAAGGGGAAAGAACTGGGGGAATTAGGAGGATTAATTAGAGTGGGATATTTGGCAGTTTTCATCGAGTGGGGGAGAAGGGGAGGGAGGGTCTTCCAAATGCTCCACCAGGGCCTCACTTTAAGGCCCAGTTCCTCTCTTGTTGGGGGAGTGTCCTGCATTGCCCCCCCCTCAGGATTTTGGATGCCCCCCCCCCTTCCACAGAGGGGCACACCATTCCAGGGCGCCTGGCCACCCTGGGGTGCCTTGCGGGCTGGGAAGCTGCTTGTCATGCCTGCTGTCCCTGGGTGGGCCGGGGTTGGGGTGGTCTGCGGTGGGAAGTCAGAGGGAACCTTTGACTTGGTGGGGGCTCGTGGGGGGGGGTCTCAATGGCATGGCACCCACTCTGGCATTGAACCCTGGCTTGTGATTGTCCAAACGCAATTCTTGTATGTGTGCCAGGAAGAGTTAAAGAGTCCTTGGACGTCCCACGCGTACACGGAGGTTTGTTGGCGTTACAACTGGGGAAGAGTAGACAGGCAGTGTGTGTGTGTGTGAGCTGAGGATGAAATTCTTTGCAGGAGATGCCTCCTCTCCCTATTTCTATTGACCTCCTTTGCAATTTGACCCCAAATGTTCCCTCCTGGTAGGAATTTCCAGGTGCAAACGGTTGATGTTGAGAGAATCAGACAAACAGGTACCTGGGACAGACCATTAACTGGCACAGAACTCCAAAAACATGCAAACTTTCATGTCCCACAAAACTCTTTATCGAGGAGAACACAGATTTCACCCGGCAATAATGCTACAAAACCCCACATACTTTTCAACCGTCAGCTTTATCATGACCTGCCAGAGAAATTAATCGTTCCAGCAGTTCAAGCTAAAACAATCCAGAGTAAAAAGAAGCAACTTCCTATCACAAATACTAAAAACAAAGTCTTGTTAAAACAAGAAAGTGGCAGAGATGTTTAATCATTCATTTTATTTCTTTACAACTTGTTGATTTTAATGCTTAATAATCTTAATTTTTTTATATGCCAACAAAGGTATCTGATGTATTGTCGAAGGCTTTTCACAGCCAGATTCAACTGGTTGTGGCAGGTTTTCCGGGCTGTGTGGCCGTGGTCTGGTGGATCTTGTTCCTAACGTTTCGCCTGCATCTGTGGCTGGCATCTTCAGAAGTGTATCACAGAGAGAGGTCTGTTTCACACTGTGTCCAGTGTTTTCCACAGAGAGAAGTGTAACAGACTTCCCTTTGTGATAGTCCTCTGGAGATGCCAGCCACAGATGCAAGCGAAACGTTAGGAACAAGATCCACCTGACCACGGCCACACAGCCCAGAAAACTCACCACAACCAAAAGTTTCTGAATCTGCTAAAGCACCCTGAGCCAAGCCGGCTGGCAGTGCCGGGCAAATCTGGTCCGTGGCCTTGGGGACAATGTGGGAAGGTGGTTTAGAGCGTCACACTAGTATCCGCGAGGCCCAGGTTCAAAACCACACTCGCTGGGTGACCGTGAGCCAGGCACGCTGTCTCCACCTAACCACAGGGTCACAGGGAGGTCAAAATGAAGCAGGGGAGAATGCCGTTTATGCCACATTAGGGGAGAAAGCCAGGGTATAAACAAATCACAGAAATAAATAATCTGCTTCTCTCTGCATTGAAAGGAAGCCACAGTAAAACTTCTCCCCCCTTCGGCTCTCTGTTTGGCAGCCGAGGCGGGCATCGGCCTTCGGGTGCTGCGGAAGGCGCGTGACTGGGGTGCCGGAGCCGGGATGAGTCCCAGCTGAGCTGACAAACTGGGCCCTCCTCAGCACCGACGGGCTCCAAGCGATGGGTGCTCCCGGCCTCAGCAGGACGGCTGCCAGCTCCACCCAGAGAGACAGTGATTGTCCTCCTCTCTGTGGCCGTCACTGGGCACAGGAGCCAGGGCTGCCCTTGGGACCCCCTTTGGCAGGGCGGACTGCTTGTGCGGGCAACACTCCCCTCCCACACGGAAAGGGAGACGGACACAATGGACCCGCAACCGCCACAGAGTTCATGGGTAGAAAAAGCGCACCAGGCGCCTGCCAGAGGACTGGAGCTGAAGGGAGGCTGTGGAGACGACCCCCACCCCCCAGAGCTTGGCCCACCCCCTGGCAGCCCCTTCCCCTCCAATGCGCAACCCCTTCTCACAGGCTGCAGAAAGGAGCGGAGGAGCGGGGGCCGCCCCGTGAAGAGGGGCACATGTTGCCAGGCAAACACCACAACACGCCACTGTGACCTGGGGGGGGGGCAGCCCCGTTGGTCTGGGGAGCGGCTGGGTTGGGTGTGGTGTGGAAGTGGCATCAGATGGACCTCCGGCCTGGCCTTGAGCTACCCGCGCGGGGGGAGGGGGGCTGTCATTCCGTGCCTTCCATTACAGGGCGGGGAAGCTGCTCCCCCTCCCTTCCCCTCCGCCCCCACAGGTAGTCTTCAAGGTGCCCCAGGTGAGTGGACCAGGTGACCACCCGGCTGGAAGAGGGTCAGGAAGGAGGAGAGTGCGAATGCAGAGCAGGGGCCCGGAGAGCTGATCTTGATGCCTGGCCTGGAATGGGTGCTCTGTGGCTGGAGGGGGGGGGGGCAGAAAAAAGGGGGGGTTAAGCTGTTCTTCTTTGCCTGCTGCCACAGGGGACTGTGTGGGGTGTGACTCTCTCAAGCCCCCTCCCAGTTTTTTCACAGCACTTACCACTCTGTGGAAGGGGGAGGGGTTCCCTGGGGAGGTGGGGGGGGGGACACGCCTATTCAAGATGCCCTGCATGGGCAATGGGAACAAAATTCCACCAGGGTTTTTAATGAGGTCGAAGAAGAAAAAGAAGAGTTTGGGTTTATATCCCCCCTTTCTCTCCTGCAGGAGACTCAAAGGGGCTGACAATCTCCTTGCCCTTCCCCCCTCACAACAAACACCCTGTGAGGTGGGTGGGGCTGAGAGAGCTCCGAAGAACTGTGACTAGCCCAAGGTCAACCAGCTGGCGTGTGTGGGAGTGCACAGGCTAATCTGAATTCCCCAGATAAATGACCCGGAATGACCTGAATTCCCTCTCATAAATGACCTGGAAGTAGGGGTGGGTAGCGTGGTGGCCAAGTTTGCGGATGATACCAAATTATGTAGGGTGGTGAGAACCACAAAGGATTGCGAAGAGCTCCAAGCAGACCTTGATAAATTAGGTGAGTGGGCTAAGAAATGGCAAATGCAGTTCAATGTAGCAAAATGCAAAGTGATGCACATAGGGGCAAAAAATCCAAACTTCACATACACACCATGAGGGTCAGTGCTATCAGTCACAGACCAGGAAAGAGATTTGGGAGTCTTAGTTGATAGTTCCATGGGAATGTCAACTCAATGCATGGCAGCTGTGAACAAGGCAAACTCTATGCTGGGGATAATTAGGAAAGGAATTGAGAATAAAAATGCAAGGATTGTCATGCCCTTATATAAAGCAGTGGTGCGACCGCACTTGTAGTACTGTGTTCAGTTCTGGTTGCCACATCTCAAAAAGGACATCGAAGAGATAGAAAAAGTGCAGAGAAGGGCAACGAGGATGATTGAAGGATTGGAGCACCTTCCTTATGAGGAGAGGCTGCAGCGTTTGGGACTCTTTAGTTTGGAGAGGAGACGTCTGAGGGGGGATATGATTGAAGTCTATAAAATTATGCATAGTAGAAAATGTGGACAGAGAGAATTTTTTCTCTCTTTCTCACAATACTAGAACCAGGGGGCATCCATTGAAAATGCTGGGGGGAAGAATTAGGACTAATAAAAGGAAACACTTCTTCACGCAACGTGTGATTGGTGTTTGGAATCTGCTGCCACTGGAGGTGGTGATGGCCACTAACCTGGATAGCTTTAAAAGGGGCTTGGACAGATTTATGGAGGAGAAGTCGATTCTATGGCTACCAATCTTGATCCTCCTTGACCTCAGATTGCAAATGCCTGAGCAGACCAGGTGCTCAGGAGCAGCAGAAGGCCATTGCTTTCACATCCTGCATGTGAGCTCCCAAAGGCATCTGGTGGGCCACTGCAAGTAGCAGAGTGCTGGACGAGATGGACTCTGGTCTGATCCAGCAGGCTATTTCTTATGTTCTTAGATAAGCCTCCACAGCTCAAGCGGCAGAGCTGGGAATCAAACCCAGTTCCTCCAGATCAGAGTGCACCTGCTCTTAGCCACTACACCACTGCTGCTCTTTTGAGGGAGATTGGGGCTATTTGGGGTTTTATTCCATCAACCAATCATTCGTTAAGGTTGTCATGGACCAACTGAATGGAAACATACATTAGCACCGTGGTTGTAAGAAAAAATAATGCATACACGCATACCACTGGTGTGTGTTTGTACAAACATTACGCACAAACGAACAATCTTCCTTTCATTTTATTCTATTCTGTGTGTTCTTAATTGTGATTTCTAGGGGGGATTTCTAGGGGGGAGGGTGGAATCCTGTCCTTCAACGCTCCACTCGTGTCAGATCCTTGGATCAGGGCCCAATAAACACTCAGCTGGTTCAAGGTTTTATTTGGCAGACATCAGAGAGCAACGAAAAAGACCAAACGGGCAAAAAGGCGCCAAGCAGTTGATAATATGCATCACTCCTTCCCCACCCCTATTACGAGAACATCGCAGAGTAGAGAAAACTGGCCTGGGGCCCACCCCAGACGCAGACTCCCCCAAGGTCAGGCTGACAGACAGCCCAGCAGCACCTGCAAAAGTGACATCAACTCTGAACACACACACACACCCTCCCACACCCAGGCTTCACAGCTTCAGGCCCACTGGGGATGGGGGTGGGGGGAATAACAGAGACCCACCTTACAGGACTGTTGTAATGTTTACTGAGAGGATGTATAGGAAACTCAAAGTACACATAAAAGCTATGTGTTAATTGCTATCAATAAAGATTATATTGATGAATGGGATTGTTTTTGTTATTCACAATAAGACCCATCTAAGCACCAACGCAAAACTGCGCAGTCCCCTCCCCTCCCAAACACAGGAGGTGCAGAGATAGGAAGCCTCTGAGCATGGGAAAGGTGCTTCTCCCAGGCGTCTGGAGCAACTGCAGCTACGGACTGATAGCTTGGCAGGTTTTGGCCCCAGGACCTATTGTAAGCCCTGCACAAATGCCGGCCTTTTGTCCGGCTTCTCCCCGCAAGCCCGGCACAGCTGCCTGCCATGAATGAAGCCGAAAGGGATTTGGAGCCGGCAGGTGGAAGCGGGGCTGGGGGCAGCCACAACGCGCCCCCCCCCATCTCCCACCCTGCTGGCTCCCCAGCCCAGCCTCACACAGTTCTGCATGGGCTCCTTCCCCCATAATCCCCGGGCCCTTTCACTGGGGACAATGGGTCAAGCTCGGCCTAGCCTGGGTGGTCCCGGCCCTTTTCACACTCCGCAGCAATGCCCGGCCAAAGACACCCTGCCAAGCACGTCAATCTCCACTTTCCCAGACCGGTCCCTCGGCCCCCTCCCCACCCCACCCCTTGAGATGGGCTTTTCCCCCTGCTGCCCCCCCCCCAAATTCTTTCTAGTTTTCACAAAAAGCTCCTTAGTTTACAAAAAAATCCATTGGTGGTTGTGGGTTTTCAGGGCTGTGTGGCCGTGACCTGGTCGTTTTTGCTCCTAACGTTTTGTCCGCATCTGTGGCTAACCTCTTCAGAGGATATCACGGTAAAATGTGCCACAGAAGGAAACATATCTCTTCCACAACATACCTCTGAAGCAGAGGTGGGATCCAGCAGGTTCTCACAGGTTCCCGAGAGTAGGTTACTAATTACTTGTGTGTGCCGAGAGGGGGTTACTCATGGGTGATTTTGCCACGTGATTTTTGCCTTAGTTACGCCCTCCTCTCAGCAGCAGCGTGCAGAACTGGAAGCAGTCTAGCAGGAGGTGCACTGGAAGCGCAGCGTAAGGTGCCCGCGCCTCAAGGCATTCGTTTCCCGCCCAAGGACCGGCGCAGCAGCTGCGTCCTTGCCACAGCCCCGCCCAGGAATGCCCCACCCCCAGGAATGCCCGGCCACGCCCCCGTCGTGCCCCGCCCAGCCCCATTGGCGCTATGCCACAGTTTGAATCCCACCACCATGGGAACCTGTTACTAAAATTTTTGGATCCCACCACTGCTCTGGAGATGCCAGCCACAGATGCAGGCGAAACACCAGGAGCAAAAATGACCAGTCCACGGCCACACAGCCTGGAAAGCCCACGGCAGCCAGTGGATTCCAGCCACGAAAACCTTCGACAGGCCATTCTAGTGATCTGGCAGAGGGAGAAAACGTTCTTCACAGCACGCATCATTTTATAAATCTGTCCCGTGCCCATTCGTTTACAGATTTCCCCTCTTTCCTCCTCAAAGCTCATTCTCCAGTAGAGAAAAATACAACCAGCTACAACAGAGGAAGACCCTGGTTTAAATTTCACCTTTGCTCTGGCCGCCACACGCAGCAGGTTCAGGCAGGCCGCAATATGGGGATCACAGCGACGGCTCGCTCTGCTGCACAGGGACAGCGTCAACTGAACTGGAGGTTTCGCGGCAAGAGTTGAGGCTCACGGGTCCAGCTTCGGGGCAGGTGCAAATGGCTGAGAAGCACACGGTTGCATTGCAATTAATTAGCAGGGCAAATAATAGAATGGGGTGCAAATGAGTTGTTTTGTAAAACTTTACTAGATAACAAACAAGTGTAGGAACAGAAAAGTGCTCAGCCTGGGTGTCAGTGCAGTCTATCTGTGCCTGTGGGTGTCTCTCTCTGGAAGAAGAAAGCAGAGATGTTTTCCCAGAAGCTCACCTGATTCCAGGCATCTGACTGCAGCAGTTAACCCTTGCTTGACTGAATGAAAAATCCTAGCAAACCCTTTCTCAAGTGTCAGATTCTGAAGTCAAGCAGGCAGAACTTCTGATGGAGATTCTCAAATTTCATCTTGCTGAGGGGTTTCGTCAGTAGGTCCACGATCATTTTCTTGTGCAAAGAGTCTAATTCAGTGGTGGGATTCAGCCGGTTCGCACCACTTCGGCAGAACCGGTGGTTAAGATGGTGCTTATAAACAATCAGTTGTTTAAATTATGGACCAGTGGTCTAATTCCTCTTTTACTGCCATCTTTTATTTTCCTTCGTCACATGGAGGCAACTTCCTCATTTCATCCCAGCTTTTGATTATGGCTTTGCACATTCCTGGTCAGGGTATCTCTTTGGTGCCCCCCCCCCCCCCGTTGTGCTTCTTTCTGACCTCCTTACAGTGACTCATGACAGTCTCTCTTTCTGTTGGTTTGGATCCATCATCTCCCCCTTCTGATTGGGAAGTCTCTTGCTGGGATGCTGAGTAGGCAGGTAACGCTGTCATCCACTCTGCAAATATGACTTCTTCAGTCTCATTCATCTTGCTTCAGAGCACACAGAATGCTTCTCTATGTGGACACCGTTGCATATGTGGACATCAGAGGCCTTGGGATCCGTGACTCTGTGTAGCCTCTTGAATTTGGATGGCAGCCAACTAATGATTCAACCTCAGCTCCTGGACCTAGTTTTCTTCTTCTCTTTTTGAGAGTTTTTATATACGTTTTTGCTCCAAATGGCTTCAAGTGTTTTAAACTGGTTTTTCCCCCTTATGCTGTATTTCAAAAGGAGTCATTCCAGTAGGTCTGCGTGTTATTCTGTTGTAGAGACAAGCAGCTGTATTGACAGATTCTGCCCAACGGATGTCAAGTAGTGCAGCCTGCATTAATAAACAACGTGTAGTTTCAAGTATTGTATGATTAAATTGCTCTGTTCGACCATTTTAAGGAGGCAAGTATGTCACTGATCTTGCGTGTTGGGTACCTTCTTGTTCTTGGTAATTTTGGAATTCACTAACACTGTATTCCCATTGCCTGAAAAATAAAATTCCTGGAGTTCTTTCATGCTTGTTTTTAACAGCTGCTACATAAGCTTTGACTTTTTAAATACTTGATCTTTTAAATACCCATCTGCTTGGTGCATCAATGAAAGTCAACACGTATGTGTTTCCACCAACAGAAGGCGCTAGAGGTCCAAGTGGGTCCGAGTGTCCTTGCGTTGGCCCGTCCTTTTCTCCTGCTTGCCCTGAAAAATGAGGTCTGAGCAGCGCACTTGGCCTGAATGCATATTTCACAGCATTCAGCACGTTTTATTGCACTCAATTAGCTTTTATAAGTTTTCTCACTGAGTCTGTACTTCTGTGATCTAATTTTACAAACTAACCATGAATACAACTGGAGTGAACAACTCTTGCTCGACTGAATGAAGCAGGGCACTCGTGAGATTCTAACACATCCCTCCAACGGCCCCTGCCCTGCATTTTGTTTCTTTCCTGAGCATCCAGTCTGAAGAGGAGCTCAGTGGGACATGAACGTTTCCTCACTGCTGGGTGGCTCTTGGGCTGGCCCTCATGAGAAGCATTTTCAAAAAGACAACTGCTGTTTGTGGATTTCTGTCTCTAATGGGCGGACACGGCTGTCTGTCCTTTCTGTGCATTGTGGGAATGAGAGAAAATGTGTGCAAGATTCTTGACGTCTCTAGTGGTTAAAAGTGCAGGACTAGGATTTGGGAGACCCAGATTTGAACAGAAACTAAAAAGGTTACAAAGTCTAATAAAACTGTCCATTAATATATATTAAATATATATGTCCGTACAAGACATTTTGCAATGGCTGTGATTGGCCGAAGAGACCCCCAAGGGCCATCAAGTCCAACCCCCTGTGATGCAGGAACACACAATCAAAGCACTCCTGACAGATGGCCACCCAGCCTCTCTTTAAAAACCTCCCAAGAAGGAGACTCCACCACTCTCCCAGGCAGCGAATTCCACTATCGAACAGCCCTGACTGACGGTTCTTCCTAATGTTTAGGTGGAATCTCTTCTCCTGCGCTTTGAATCCATGACTCCTGGTCCCGGTCTCTGGAGCAGCAGAAAACAAGCTTGCTCCATCACCAACCTGGCATCCCTTCAAATATCTAAACATGGGTATCCTGTCACCTGTTAACCTTCTCTTCACCAAACCAAACATCCCCAGTTCCCTGAGCCTCCCCTTGTAGGTTACGGACTCCAGACCTTTCACCATTTTGGTTGCCCTCCTCTGACACGTTCCAGCTTGTCAATGTCCTTCTTGAATTGCAGTGCCCAGAACTGAGCACAGTACTCAAAATGAGGTCTGACCAATGCAGAATAGAGAGGTACAATTACATCCCTCGAGCTAGACACTATACTCTTATTGATGCATCCCAGAATTGCATTGGCTTTGTTAGCTGCTGCATCACACTGCTGACTCATGTTTAGCTTGGGGTCCACAAAGACTCCCAGGTCCCTTTCGCATGTTCTGTTGTCAAGCCAGGTGTCACCCATCCTGCACCTGCGCATTTCAGGTTTTTTGCTTAAGTGTAGAATCTTACATTTACCTCTGTTGAAATAATCTGTCCAGCGGGTTTTGAATTCAAAACCGGGCTTCTGGATATACCGAACATTAGCTGCCCCTCCCATTTTGGTGTTGTCTGCCAATTTGATTAGCGTGCCCTCTATTCAAATGATTTAACAACTGGCTCCGGTGGTGGGATTCAAATGATTTAACAACTGGTTGTTTATAAGGCCCATTTTAACAACCGGTTCTGCCGAAGTGGGGAGAACCGGCTGAATCCCACCGCTGCCTCGATTCCACCATCCAAGTCCTTGATATGAATATTGAGCAGCAGTGGGCCCAGGAAGACACCCGTGCGCACCGCCCCCCCCCCCGCCCCCCCCGCCCCCCCCGCCCCCTTTATAGGAATAGGGTAGATGATCATTGTTCAACTTCTATTATTCCGGGTTTTGTAACTGTGAATGTGGTTTTGTGGATTTCACCATTACTTGTGTTTTAAATGTCATGTAAAATATTGCCAGCTGCCACGAGCCGGGCTTTTAGGGCGGGATATGAAGTCAAAATAAAACAGAATAATTTCAGACCCAGTACACGTGTTCGGAACAACACGCTTGTGCAAACTTAGCCCAGCTTGGAAGAGACAGACCCGTGTTTGGCAATGTATGTCCGGCTCACACGAAAGGCATCGCGTTCTGAGGACCGCGACCTCGCAGGGAAACGGGCGGACACGTGTTGACCCGCGTCCTGACGGCGCTCCTTCTTGGCGACACGCGTGTTCCCCGGCGGTGCGGTCAGAGGTCGCTCCTTTGCAGCCGGGCTTTGCCTTCCTGGACCCGCACCGGGCGGGGGGTGGGGGTGGGGGTGGGGGTGGGGGGGCGACGCAGTAGGCGAGACGGGGGGGGGCTGGGGGGGCGAGAGGTACCTGCCCTGGCCCGGGGGGGGGTCAGGCTAAGCCAGGAGGGTGGGAGGAGCCGCGCTGGGGGGCGGGGCGCTGGAGGGGCTGCAGCGCCGCCCCCCGCCGGTCCCTCCTCCCCGCCCCGAGGCTGGGGGGGGGTCCCGTGACGTCACGCGCGGGTAGCGGGCGGAGGGAACTCCCTCCCGTGACGTCGGGGCGGGACGGGGGCGGAAGTGACGCGCGGCGGAGGTCCCCGCCCCCTCCCGCAGGAGCCAGGAGAGGAAGCGGCCGCAGGGAGGACCCCGGCCCGAGAGGCGGTAGGGCGACCCCCCCCTTTCCTCCGGGGCTCCCCCGGGCATGCTGGGCCGGGCGGGCGGGGTCGCGAGCATGTGCAGAGGGCGGGGCGCGCCGCCGGGGCGCGCCTCGAGCATGTGCAGAGTTCAGCTCCCGAGCCCGGTTGAATGCGCGCGGAGGCGAGGGCGGGGGGCATGGGGGAGAGGAAGGAGCTTCGGAGCATGTGCAGAGGGCGGCCCCCAGTCCGCGCCCGAAGACAGGATCCTGCTGGAGCCCCCGGGAGAGATGCCGGGACTTCAGGGGACATGTTTCGATCTCCATGAAGAAGAGAACCCCTGGGCATGTGCAGAGTGCGCTTCTCCTAATTGCAGCGTGGCCCTAATAAGCCCTCGGCTGCCTAGACGGGGGGGGGGGGGGGGCCCGGGTTTCGGCCCCGGGCCGGTTCTGTGGGGGGGGGGGGGGGGGGGGGGTTGCGGGCCTGGGGCGGGGGGGGGGGGGGGGGGGGGGGGCTGGAACTTGTCCTGGGGACCAGGTGCTTTTCCTGGGGTGCGCCCCCCCGCCTTCCTGGACTTCACGCTCCGCCTCTGACCCCCCACTTTTGCCTCCCCCCCATCTGCAGCTGCCCCTCCCACCATGGCGGCCCCTGCCAACGCTCAGACCGCCAGCAAGACCTGGGAGCTCAGCCTGTACGAGCTGCACCGGACCCCGCAGGTGAGGCCAGGAGGGGGGGGCCTGGGGGGAGGCCGAGCGCAGGACGGGCCCCCCAAGAGCCGCTGGAGAGTCGTCTCCCTTCCTAAGCCCTCCTTCCTCCATAGAGTGGGTGGAGGCCAGAGGGGGGGCCCTATGAAAAAAAGCCTCCCCCCCCAAATACTGTTGAAAAGTTTCCCCGCAGATTCAAGTCCCCCTAAACCACCCCTTCGGATGGGGGGGGGGTGTCAAAAAGGAGGGCCCGCTCCCCCTGCTAAGTCAGGTGGTTTTCAGTCGTGACCCCCCCTCTGGGTCGCCCCTTCACCTGTCTGGGGCCTGTCAAGCCACCTGCCTCCTTCTCTGCCCCCCCCCCCTCCGACCGCAGGAGGCCATCATGGACGGGACGGAGATCGCCGTCTCCCCCCGCAGCCTGCACAGTGAGCTGATGTGCCCCATCTGCCTGGACATGCTGAAGCACACCATGACCACCAAGGAGTGCCTCCACCGCTTCTGCTCCGACTGCATCGTCACGGCGCTGCGCAGTGGGTATGTGGAGAGGGTTGCGGCAGGGATCCTCGCAGGGGGCGGGGAGGGGCAGGTCGGCACCTGGCCGCCTCTCGCAGCGCCAGGCCCGGTCCACGGCAGCTGAAGGGGGGTGGGTGGGGCAGGGAGGGCTCCGGGGACCTTGCTGCCGAGGGATTCCCAGCGGCCCGGCCCTTCCCCTCTGCCCCAGGAACAAGGAGTGCCCGACCTGCCGGAAGAAGCTGGTCTCCAAGCGGTCGCTGAGGCCGGACCCCAACTTTGACGCCCTCATTTCCAAGATCTACCCCAGCCGGGACGAGTACGAGGCCCACCAAGACCGAGTCCTGGCCAAGCTGAACCGCCTCCACAACCAGCAGGCCCTGCGGAGCAGCATGGAAGAGGGCCTCAAGATGCAGGCCATGACCAGGTAGCCCGGGAGGGGGGGGGGGCAGAAAAGCTTTCCACTCCCCCACCCCAGGGAGTACCCAGCCTGCTAGAGGATGGGGGGGGGGGCGGCGCGAGTTGAGGTGGGGCAATGGCAAAGTACCTCGTAAACATAGCTTGCCTAGTGTGACCTTACCCAATGGGTCAATAATGACCTGGTACTTGCACTTTATCTTTATAGAAAGGTTGGCTCAGGTGGGCACTTGCAGGTGCCCGCTTCCCTCGGGCAGGAACCAGGTGGTGAAAGGCTAAACATATGGTGGATCTTGTATTGCAAGCCTAAAATGTTCATGTCTCCTTGATAAATAATAAAGTAAGAAATATGAGGTTTAATGGTTTTCTATGTTATTAATATGAATTCTTTCTCCTGTAAAACGTAACGGAAAAGCTGTATTAAATCATTGGCCATGTAATCTAAGAATGCTGTAATCTCTTATACACTCATATCAACATAGAAGCATAATGTAATACACAATCCGTAACTTAAGTTGTCTGCATAATGTCGGCTCGTGCGATCATGTTGTTTGTCAGCACGAGAGCAATGTAATATTAACCTTCTGTTATATTTTACTGTATAAGGAATTCATATTAACAATACCATAGAAAACTGTTAAACTTTATATTTCTTACCTTGTTATTTATCAAAAAGACATAAACATTTTAGGCTCTGAATACAGGATTATAGAATCATAAAGTTGGAAGAGACCCCAAGGGCCATCAAGTCCAACCCCCTGCAATACAAGAACACACAATCAAAGCACTCCCGACATATGATCATCCAGCCACTGTTAAAAAAACCTCCAAAGGAGGAGACTCCACCACTCTACGAGGCAGCGAATTCTACGGTTGAACAGCCCTGACTGACGGTTCTTCCTAATGTTTAAATATCTTCAAATATCTAAACATGGGTATCCTGTCACCTGTTAACCTTCTCTTCACCAAACTAAACATCCCCAGTTCCCTGAGCCTCCCCTTGTAGGTTACGGACGCCAGACCTTTCACCATTTTGGTTGCCCTCCTCTGACACGTTCCAGCTTGTCAATGTCCTTCTTAAATTGCGGTGCCCAGAACTGAACACAGTACTCAAAATGAGGTCTGACCAATGCAGAATAGAGAGGTATATCCCTCGATCTAAACACTGTACTCCTAGTGATACAGCCCAAAATTGCATTGGCTTTCTTGGCTGCCATATCGCACTGCTGACTCATGTTTTGTTTATGGTCTACTAGGATTCCCAGATCTCTTTTGCATGTACTGTTGTCAAGCCAGGTGTCACCCATCCTATATCTGTGCATTTCATTTTTTCTGCGTAAGTGTAGAATCTTACATTTATCTTAACATGCCCTCTATGTCATCATCCTAGTCGTTGATAAAAATATTGAATAGCGCTGGCACTCCACTAGGCACTCCTTTCCAGGATGAACATAAGAACATAAGAACAAGCCAGCTGGATCAGACCAGAGTCCATCTAGTCCAGCTCTCTGCTACTCGCAGTGGCCCACCAGGTGCCTTTGGG
>NC_059427.1:1221011-1238161 GCF_021028975.2 Sphaerodactylus townsendi
TCACTTGTTCCTGGCCCCTGGCCTGTCTAGGCCTGTCTAGGCAGGTGGGGGGGGGTTTGAAGTGTGTTGGGAGGGGGCTGCAGCGCGTGCCTTCTGGACCCTGCTTACCCATGTGCCACCCCCCTGCCTCTTTTGCCCCCCTCCCTGCAGAGGACAGCGCGTCCGCAAGCACCCTCAGGAGTCGGACAACACCACCTTCAGCGGTGGGGAGGACAACTGCGACACGCGCTCGCACCTCAGCAACGCCTCTGCCCCCAGCCAGCCTGAGGCCGGGCCCAGCCGCAAGCGCTCTCGTGCCTCCGATGAGTCAGGCCCGGAGCCGGAGACCTCTCACGAGGGGGGCAGAGGCAGCCCGGAGCCAGGGGGGGGCGAGGCCAGCAACAGTGAGATCGAGCTTGTCTTCCGGCCCCACCCTGTCCTGGTGGAGAAGGGCACCTACTCCCAGACCAGGTGAGCAGAGCACCTGTGCCTTTGGGAAGCCGCTTTTAGCAGCCCTCCCTGCACAGGTCGGCCTCAGTCTCTGTGACCAGGAACCAAGTTTTGGGCTTTCTTCTCCCCGCCCTGCTCTGTTTCGTTATTTAGCAGCCCAAGGAAACGTCTCATCTGTTCACTTGGGGGCGAGTGTGTGTGTGTCTGTGTGTGTGGATTGGAAACCCCCAAGAGAGGCGGGAGATCTTTCCCCCGGGCTCTCTCAGTGTCCATCCAGGGGAATTGTGGCTCCTGGAAACTGAAGCGTCTTACGCAGCCAAGCAATGTGGCCAAAGTCTTACAAAAGTCACAGGACAGGAGCTCTTGGGGGCAAACCTCGAGGAAGGCTCTGCCCAGTTTGGTTTTGGCCCCCAAAAGTACCCTCAGCAGAGTTTGGAAATTCCGAGGGAACCAAGAAAGGTCCACAGAGAGTTTGAGGCTTTATGGGGTTTTTTTCCCCAGTCTGGACCTGCTTTTTTCAGCCCCGGAAACTTTGGAACCTGCTTTTTTCACTCTGGATGCTTCAGAACTTCCCAGATTAGAGAATATGATTCAAGCCCAACAGCAGTCGATTCCAGCATCCAATTCAATAGGCAAACACAGGGGCGTAACGAGGCAAACTGTAGCCCTGGGCAAAAGTTGAGTTGGATGCCCCCCCCCCCCCCCATGGGCGGCCACTCCACCAGGACATTGGTGCCCCATCCCCCATTCTTTGCTAAGGAGATGGGGGCTACCCATTTGAGGGCCCATAACTTTGGACCCCCTGAACCAAACTGCACCAAACTTGGGGGGGGGGTGGCCATCATGACAGTCTCCAGATGATATCCTGAAATTTTGGTGCTGATACGTCCAAAAATGCACCCCCTGCAGGAACATCCCAGAAATTTGCCCAAGAATCTTTGTTCTGCATTGAGTTTTCTGCATTGCTTTCAATGGGGGTTGCAGGCTGGGGCGGGGGCACATTTCTGAAGGCACAGTCTCAAAACTTTCATGGTCTCATCAGGAGACTGCCCTGATGATACCCCCCAGGTTTGGTGCAGTTTGGTTCAGGGGGGCCAAAGTTATGGACCCTCAAAACTGTAGCCCCCATCTCCTATTAGCTCCCATTGGAAACAATGGGGGATAGGGGCACCCCCTTTGAGAGTCCATAACTTTGGACTCCCTGAACCAAACCTCACCAAACTTGGGGGGTAGCATAAGGACAGTCTCCTGATGATACGCTGAATTTTGGTGCCGCTAGCCTAAAAACTGCGCCCCCTGCAGTCCAAAAATGGAAAACCACTAAAAATACCCAAAAACGAACCCAGCATTTTGATGCCCCCCACAAGGTGGTGCCCTGGGCAGCTGCCCACCTTGCCCAACGGGCATTACACCCCTGGGCAAACATGATTGGTAGCTGAACAGCCAGGATCAAAATGCAGATCTGGCTGTGCTCCGAACCTCTGGGGGTTGCAGTGTGGACCGGGCCTTTTCCTCGGGTGACTCTGCTAGCCCTGAAGAGACTGTTCCCCCCCTCCCTCTTCCTCTCTGGCAGGTATGTCAAGACCACAGCAAACGCCACGGTGGACCACCTCTCGAAGTACCTGGCCTTGCGCATCGCCCTGGAGGAGGTGCCGGGCCCGGGCCCAGAAGCCCCTGGCCTTGAGGATGTGAGCGAGAAGCAGTACACCATCTACATCACCACGGCTGGGGGGGGATTCACGGTAATAGCGCCTGAGGAGGGGGGTGGGAGAGGGGGGGGAGCTGGGCGCACGGGAAGGCCGCGGGAATAAGACTGCAGGAGCTGCACGTCCACGATGGGGATGGACCGGATTCCTTTAGCTTTCTCCATCTTATCCAGATGTTGGGGGTGGCCTTTGTTTCTCTGCGCTGTGATTTTGGGGTGGGGAGGGGGGGGCTTCCCTTTGGGCTTTCTGATCGGTGGAGAGTCAGGTGTTCATGTGGCAGGAGAGAGCCCAGAGACCCGTTTTGGGTTTTGGATGATCTCAAGACCCCGTTAGGAGAGCCACAAAAGACGTTGGCCACGCTGCAGCCAAGATGCTACAAGGTCTGCTTGGGTGCCCTTGGCCGCTCGCAGCTGGGCTGATTTGCTCGAGTGAGCTCTTTCCCTCTGTCATGTGACCTGCTCCCTCTTTCAGACTCGGTTGGTTGGGGCTGGGCAGGCTGATCTGAGGAAGGGCCACAGGATGGGGGGGAGGGGTGCTGGGGAGCGCGAAAGGCCCCCCCCTCCACCCCCTAACTGTCCCCCCTCCTCTCCACTCAGACACTGAACGGATCCGTGACGCTGGAGTTGGTGAACGAGAAGTACTGGAAGCTCAGCCGGCCCCTGGAGCTCTACTACGCCCCGACCAAGGAGCCGAAGGGACCCTGAACCCCAGACCCTCCCCCGGCCAGAGCACAAGCTAGCGGGGGGGGGGGGGGGGGGGGCTGCGCTTTGCCTGCAAGGGGGGGGGGTCTCTGAGACAAGAAGAGGACTTTTCAGAAAGAGACGCTTTTGGAGGGGGGAGGGCTAGACTGAGCTGCTTCTCGCCCCCCCCCCCCGCAAAGACCCTCGCCCTCCAGAGTAAACGAGCCCCCATCAAAGTTCGTGCTTTCCCCTCCCGCTAATGACTGACAGCTCCTGGCCATGCCGGGGGGGGGGGGGAGTTCTGCTTCTGCCCCCACTTTTTTTGCAGCTGTTTTGTGGAATTTTGTTGGTTACAGAAGTTTTGGCCTCTTTCTAAGGCTGGATCTGGCTTCTCTCTTTGCTTCGGAACGGACGGGCGGGGGGGGGGAGGAACAGGCTCCTCTCTGCAGGGTGGGATAGCTTCCTGGCCCCCTCCCCCACGCCCCCCCTCACTGGCTCCGCCTTGTGCCTTGGAGGAGGGGTCTGGCTGCACCCGCTCAGAGCTTGGGGGTGGGGAGGGTTGATTGGCAGGGCAGCACCGGAGCCCTGATGCTGAGTTGGGGGAGGATGGGGGGGGGGCTGGAATTCTGGGCCCGGCAGGTGCTGCCCTTGGCCCCCCCCCAGGGTTCACCTGGGGCCGTCTCACGTTCTGCTGGTGGGCAGGGGTGGGGCCCCCAGTTCCCCGGCGCAAATCACGCCTCTGGCCTCCAGCAGGGAGCTGCCGTCTTGTCGAAGACTTTCGTGGCCGGAATGCTTTCCGCCCTGCCACGGAGAGAGAGAGAGTCGCAGGTCGCCCTGACCGGCCTTTGAAGCTGCCCGCCACAGGTGCAGGCGAAGCGGTGGGCCTCCAAATGACCAGACTGTGACGCTGCAGCCTGCAAACCCACCACAGCCGGCAGCAGCTGGTTTCTCAGGGTTGGGCTGCAATGAGGGAGGGCCAACGCTGCCCCTGCGAGGTGGCCGGAACAGTGGTCAGGTCAAGGAGAGGACGGAGGGATCCTGCCGGAATATGGGACGGGGTCCGATCCTGGCCAGCGTTTCCTCCTCTGCCTGGCAGAGGCGCTGCTGAGGTGGGGCTGGGGGTCCTCGCTCTGGTGCTCAGTCCCGGCCTCGCCTACCTCAAGCTGCCTGAGGGTGGTGGTCCGAACTCTTCCGCATCCTCCGCTCCAGCCAACTGAGGCTTTCCGGAACTCCCCCAGCTGATTTTTCTGTGAGGTTTTAAGTAGGTCGTGAGATTGGCAGGCTTGCAAGGAAAGGATCTCTCCCCCCACCCCTCCCCGGTGCAGCCGTCCCTCCCCCCAAATTGCCTCTCAGGGTGCTGCAGAGGTGGAGCTACCAGGGGGCTTGGGCATTGCACGGGGCGCACGCGTGGGGAGGGGAATCGTGGTGCCCCCTGCGGCTCCCCCCTCCCCCACACTTAGTTTCGGCCTGAAAGTGCAGGCTGGGAAAAGCGGCCTGTTCACTTGAGTCTGCAAACGGACTGGTGGGAACTACACTTCCCAGGAGACCTTGCAGTGCCAAGCAGTCTTCTCTCTCAGGATGCGCCGTGATGAAGGTTTACAAAACCATGGGTGGGTGCAGAGCACAAACATAAATTTTTCTACAACTAGCAAAATGCTAGAAATCTACTAGGCATGGTATCGAAAGGGAGCCTCCACGTTCAGGGGCAGCCAACCTGTGAATCCCCGGGCCAGGAGGCATCACTGGGGGAACGCCCTGTTGGCCCTCCAGAGGAGCTTGTGTGTGGAAGGGGGAGCTGGCCTAAATGGGGCCTCTCTGGTCTGGTCCAGCAGCGCTCTTTGTGGGGGTCAGCCCCCCCCCCCCCACACACCGCTTCCTTCATTTTACAAGGCTGAGGAATGCTGGGTATTTCCCAAGCAGCTGCTGCCCCTTCAGGGGGGAGGGATGGCAGCCCCCCCCCCCCATTTGGAGCTGCTCTTTGGTCTCTTGAGCAAGAAGCTTCTACAAACTGTGAGGCAGAAGTCAGAGTGGAGAAGCCCTCCCTGACCAGGAAAGCCTTCCCTGTGGAACTTCTTCCTGCCTGGCCGGGGCATCTATATTGCTGCCTTCCAGGGACCCTTGTATATGCCAGCTGCTTTGAGCTGGCTGCAGAATCCGCACCTGGATCTCCTCCAAACTGCAGCCTGTTCATTGGAGAAATGAGCTTCCTGCAAGGTTGGCCTGCATGGGGGGGGGGGGGTCCCCTCTACCCTGGGCCAGGATTCTGCGTAGGTGGCTCGGCGGCAGCCAGGAGTCTTGAGGTGTGGCCTCCTGCCAAGGTCAGCCAGGTAAGGAGGCGCCTGAGTTCTGGAGCGAGGAGCTGGCTGTGGGAGGGTGGGGGTGGGGCAGGAGTTGGGTAGATTCCTCTGGAGAAGGACATGAGACCAGTAGCCCTCCCCACCCAGCCAGGGAAACTGCAAGGTAGGCTGCCTGTGCAGGTGGAGGTTCCATCCATCTACTGGTCGGTGGGGTGAATCCCGCGAATAAAGCACCCCTGCCATCCCCTTTGCAGCTGGGGTGCAGCACTCAAGGAACTCGGGGCTACAAACCAGCAGAAGGTGCCTCATTTCGGCCCCCCCCCCCAAATCTGGGCTGTCGACTCTGGGCTGGCTGCAGCTCTCCAGGTCATTTTTATCCCTTGGTCCCTTTTTTGGGGAGAGGGCACCTTTTGAACCCGTGGCCCTCTGCACGCCAAACAGGTACTCCAGGGCCCCTCAGAAGGGAGAGGGGCTGGGTGCCTTCCCTCATTTTTAATTCACAACATGCCACAAAAGAAGCCACGGGCAGCCCCCCAGTGAGAGCCCCTTGGAGCCAAAGTGCAGGGCCTGCGTGGACTTGGGAGCTGGTCCTCTGTCACAGCTGGCTGACCTTAGTCCAGTCACTCTTCCTTGCAGGGTTGTTGTGCAGAGAAAACAGTGGACCCTCAAAACACTGCCTTGGGAGGGAGTCAGGAACCAACCAAACACACTTGGAGCTTCAGCCCCAAGAAGGGATTCCCAGACAGGCCCCTCCCCAGAGGTGGGATCCAGCAGGTTCTCACAGGTTCCCGAGAGTAGGTTGCTAATTATTTGTGTGTTCTGAGAGGGGGTTACTAATGGGTGATTTTGCCCCTTGATTTTTGCCTTAGTGACGCCCCTCCTCTCAGCAGTAGCGCGCAGAACTGGAAGCAGTCTAGCAGGAGGTGCACCGGTGTGCGTGGCAGCCTGCGCCTGCATGCATTCATTTCCCGCCCAAGGACCAGCGCAGCGGCTGCGTCCTTGCCACAGCCCCGCCCAGCAATGGCCCGCCCCCGGAATGCCCGGCCACTCCCCCGTCATGCCCCGCCCAGCCCCGTTGGCGCTACGCCACAGTTTGAATCCCACCCCCATGGGAACCTGTTACTAAAATTTTTGGATCCCACCACTGCCTCTTCGGTCAATCAAAGGGGAAGGGGAGGGCGTCTCCACCAGGTGATTGGGGGGCGGGGCTTCCATTCAGCCGAGGATAACCGGCGGGAAGCACTTGCTGCTGCGTGCTGTGGGGTGTGCCCCTCCCTGCCCCAGGCAGGCTGGCTGCCGCCCTGACCCCACAATGCAATGCTCGTGTTGGCACCTGGGTGGACAAACAAAACCAGCCGAACGTCAGGACTGCATTTCCCAGTGACCCCAGCACCCGCGGACCTGCGACCCTGCGCAGAAGGCTCAGCGAATGGAAACGGCGGCGATTGGCCTGCGGGCCGCCTCAAAAGCTGGAACGGAGGAACTTGTGCCCGGGGCGACGCTGCTCAATAAAGTGCGTTCTTTCTTATAAAGCTGACTTCGTTTGATAGTGTCCAGCACCAATTGGCCATTCTGGCAGGGGCTCAGGGGCGTAATGCCCATCGGGCAAGGTGGGCAGCTGCCCAGGGCACCACCTTGTGGGGGGGCATCAAAATGCTGGGTTCGTTTTTGGGTATTTTTAGTGGTTTTCCATTTTTGGACTGCAGGGGGCGTAGTTTTTAGGCTAGCGGCACCAAAATTTCAGCGTATCATCAGGAGTCTGTCCTTATGCTACCCCCCAAGTTTGGTGAGGTTTGGTTCAGGGAGTCCAAAGTTATGGACTCCCCAAGGGGGTGCCCCCATCCCCCATTGTTTCCAATGGGAGCTAATAGGAGATGGGGGCTACAGTTTTGAGGGTCCATAACCTTGGCCCCCCTGAACCAAACTGCACCAAACTTGGGGGGTAGCATAAGGACAGTCTCCTGATGATACGCTGAAATTTTGGTGCTGATATGTCTAAAAATGCACCCCCTGAAGGCACCAGTGTCCCGGTGCAAAAAACAAAATTGGTCATGGTGGAGTGGCCACCCATGGGTGGGGTGGGGGGCATCCAACTCAGGTTGTGCCCAGGGCTACAGTTTGCCCCAGGACCCCCAGGCAGGCAGGCTGCTGCCCTGATCCCACAATTCTCATTTTGGCATCTGGCTCCGCGAATAGAAGTGGCGGCGGTGATTGGCCGGCAGGCCGCCTCGAAAGCTGGAACTGAGGAACTCGCACCCAGGGCGACACTACTCAATAAAACAGGTTCTTTCTTTGCAAAGCCGACTTTGTCCCATTGTGTCCAGCTCCGATTGGCTGTGCTGGCAGGGGCTGATGGGAATTGTAGTCCATGAATATCTGGAGAGCCGCAGGTTGCAGACCCCCTGGGACTCCAGCCTTGCACCGTGCAGAGGAGCTTCTCGGAGTCTCGCCCGTTTCCTGCCAGCTCTCCTACTTGCGCAGCTCCCAGCGCGCTTCTCCTGGTTTCATTTATGCTGCGCTGAAACCCCCCCCCCCCCATATTGGCCGAACACGGGGCGGCGGCAGCGTAGTGGTTAAGAGCAGGTGCACTCTGATCTGGAGGAACCGGGTCTGATTCCGCCTGAGCTGTGGAGGCTTATCTGGTGAACCAGATTAGCTTGTGCACTCCCACACACGCCAGCTGGGTGACCTTGGGCTAGTCACGGTTCTTCGGCGCTCTCTCAGCCCCACCCACCTCGCAGGGTGTTTGCTGTGGGGGTGGGGGAGGGCAAGGAGTCTGTAAGCCCCTTTGAGTCTCCTTGCAGGAGAGAAAGCCGCCAGGTGAGGCGAGGCTAGGAGGGGGGGGTCGCCCCTTCCCCAGGTGTTTCTGGGCCCCTCCGGCCATTTCTCCCCCCCTCCCCAAGGAAACCCAGAGCCCCTTTTTTTTGCAAAGGGTAGGGGGGGTGAGCTCCGCTTTGAACCCCTAATGGAGGGGCGATGCTTCGGGGGACCCTTCCCCCCCCACACACACACACCGGCAGCCCCCGCCCCACGAGAAGGGCAGCCATAGAGCCCCAGATCCCAGAGAGGCCGCCAGGGAAGGGGGCGGGGGGGGAGCCTTTTCCTTCCTCTTCCGCCTTTGCAGCGCCATCGGCAGCTCCCCCCCCCAAGTGAGTCCAGGGGAGCTGGTGCGGGGGGGGGGGGGTCAGAGGCGGGCCCCGATCCAGGAGAGAGGACCCACTGCAAAGCCTTAAAAGGGGTGGAGTCGAGATGCAGCCCCTTTTCTGCATGGGAGGGGGGGCTGCGCGGGTGATCCAGATGTGCAGGGGGCGGGGGTGGGCTAGGAAGCAATGGGAGGTCTGGACGAGTCGGGGGAGGGGGGGGGGGGGGGGGGGGGGGGGGGGGGGGGGCTTGGGGTCGCTTGCTCTCAGGGCGAGAGGCTGGCTCCAGAGGAGGACCCCCCCCCCCGCAGTCCCGGGATTTTCTTGGGGGGATTCAGTGTCTTTGCAAACGAGACGCATGGGGGGGGGGGGGGGGGGGGGGGGGGGGGCGGGGCCCCCCCCCCCCCCCCCAGGGGGGGGGGGGGGCGCCGGGGGGGGGGGAAGGGGGGGGGGGGGGGGGGGCCGGGGGGGGGGGGGGGGGGGGGTTGCCAGGCCTCTGGGGCTAGGCAGGACACCCCCACCCCCCCAAGTGTGGAGAAAGGAAGGGAGGGGGAGCAGTGAGTGATGGGGAGAAGAGCCCCCCCATTCACAACCTCCCCCCCTTCTTGTGCCAGAAAGAGCCACTTTGTGGAGAAGGAAGGAGCCCCCAAAGGAAGAGGAGCCGGGGAATGGAGCCCCCCAAAGGCCCTGAATAGGGAAGGGGCCGTCTGTAGAGTGGGGAGGGGGGCAGGAGATTTGGTGAGAGCTCCCCCTCCCCTTCAGCCTCCCCTGCTGCTTGGCCACCCCCCCCCCCACCAGGACCCCAAGCATCGCCATGCAGCCCCCTCCTTTGCTCCCTGGGAAGCGGGTGAGGAAGAGCCCCCACCCCCCCCTTCTCCCCATGGAACTCCTGGTCCCCTGAGCTGTGGGCTGCCTTTCCACTCCCCTGCCTGTGTGCAAACGGGGGGGGGGGGGTCTTCAGGGTCAGCAGGCTGGGTGCTGGAGGGGAGAGAAGGGTGGAGGCCCCCATCCGGTGAACAGATCCATGCAAGCATAACACCCCTTGTCCCCGAGGTAGATAACGCCACCCAGGGCAGTCCTTTAACTTTCTCAAGCCGTCCACAATCTTGGCCACGTGGATATGAAAAGGAGAGTGGCGCTTCTCTTGCTGACTTGTGGGGGGGGGGCAGGGGGGTGTTCTCAGCCATTGTTTATTGGGAAGCATGCAGGGCCCCTTCTGGGGGAAAAACAGGGTGCTCTAGGTGGGAGCTGGCCATATTAAAGGCCTCAGGGGCGGGCGAGGGGAGTTGAGCCATCCTTGAGGGGAGACGAGTCCATTTCAAGGTGATGTCGCCTTCATCGGCCGTGAGTCGGTCGCTACCCCCAGTTCCCCGAGCGTGAGATGGCGACCCCCTCCCCAATAGGGCACAACCACGGAGGAGAAATAGGGGGGAGCGCCCTGGCAGGGTTGTTGTTCAGAGAAACAGACGAGATGTATCAGGAACACAGATTTTCAGTGCAATCCTAAAAGCGCTTTCCTGGGAGTGAGCCCAATTGAGTAGGAGGCTTGTGTGTGTAGAAATGCTTTGGGTTGCCTGGTTTTCTGCCCCCCCCCAGCCCCCCCTCCACCCCACCGTGCCGTTCTCTGAGGTGGCCGAGCTGCCAGGGGTAGCCCAGGAGTGCAAAGGTGGGCAGAGCTAGACCCCTCAACAGCCCCCTGTGCTCCTGGGGAGTCTCTGACTGCAGCCGGGCGGATTTGGGCCCCTCTCCTGGTGGGGGGGCAGGAGGCTTTTGCAGATGCGTCTGCAGCACAGAAGGAGCAAGCGGGGGGGGGGGGGTTGCAGCGGTTAAGAGCAGAGGAATCTAGTCTGGAGAACCGGGTTCAGTTCTTGCTCCTCCGCATGGAGCCCGATGGGTGCCCTTGGGCCAGTCCCTGTTCTCTCTGGCCCCCCTCAGCCCATGCGCAGAAAAGCAACGACAAACCACCTCTGAAAGCCCCTTGCCTGGAAAACCCCACAGGGTCACCACAAGTCAGCCCCCCAGACCCACACAGCACTGAAGGGTTTGCTAGAGGGGCGGAGACTGAAAAGGGGAAACACCCCTTTCCAGGGAGGGAGGGCAGGATGGGGGTGGGGGTTAATTCTGCAGGAGGGGCTTCAGTTATTCCCATGGGAAAATCCTGGTAGCCAGATCCTGGAAGGTTTACTCCAGAGTAAGTTATAAGAACTTAAGAAACAGCCTGCTGGGTCAAACCATCTAGTCCAGCACTCTGCTACTCGCAGTGGCCCACCAGGTGCCTTTGGGAGCTCACGTGTAGGATGTGAAAGCAATGGCCTTCTGCTGCTGCTGCTCCCGATCACCTGGTCTGTTAAGGCATTTGCAACCTCAGATCAAGGAGGATCAAGATTGGGAGCCATAGATCGACTTCTCCTCCATAAATCTGTCCAAGCCCCTTTTAAAGCTATCCAGGTGAGTGGCCATCACCACCTCCTGTGGCAGCACATTCCAAACACCAATCACACGTTGCGTGAAGAAGTGTTTCCTTTTATTAGTCCTAATTCTTCCCCCCAGCATTTTCAATGTATGCCCCCTGGTTCTAGTATTGTGAGAAAGAGAGAAAAATTTCTCTCTGTCAACATTTTCTACCCCATGCATAATTTTATAGACTTCAATCATCTCCCCCCTCAGACGTCTCCTCTCCAAACTAAAGAGTCCCAAACGCTGCAGCCTCTCCTCATAGGGAAGGTGCTCCAGTCCCTCAATCATCCTCGTTGCCCTTCTCTGCACTTTTTCTATCTCTTCCATATCCTTTTTGAGATTTGGCGACCAGAACTGAACACAGTACTCCAAGTGCGGTCGCACCACGGCTTTATATATGGGCATGACAATCCTTGCAGTTTTATTCTCAATTCCTTTCCTAATGATCCCCAGCATAGAGTTTGCCTTTTTCTCAGCTGCCATGCATTGAGTTGACATTCCCATGGAACTATCAACTAAGACGCCTGTGGAGGAACTGCCATTGTTAGCTTAGTCAAAACTATGAAGGGTGTGAGTTTTGGCCTGGCAGTCCTCAAAATAATGGCTTGTTGTAGCTTTTCCCCAACGCTTTCCACTTACCACTGAGCAACAGTGGATTAAGGTTGTGAACCAGCTGCATGAAGTTTCTCTAACAGGAATGATGAATGGGTTAATAGTTGCTAATTCCTGATTAGGTTTTTGGTTTTTCTATAGCTGCCTCTTCAGGGTGAATTCAGCTAACCAGTTGTACTTGTTCCACTTGTAGCAGCCATGTTGTAACCATGTCTTTTTTTGTGCATAGAGCTTGTATAAGATTTATTGCTTGTTTAAGGCTGTGTCTCTTGGTTTTAATTGCTGGCCCTTCATGGACGGATTGCCTGCCAGTATTTTTTGAACTATTAAAAGGACTTTAGTAGTTAATGAAACCTTCAAAAAGATATTTTAAAAGGTTTTTTGTCTCCAAGTTGTGAATATTCTCAGAGTCCTAACCCACACAGAGAGGAGAGAGGTTATCTCTTTCTCTACAACGCCCAAATCCCTTTCCTGGTCTGTGACTGATAGCACTGACCCCTGTAGAATGTATGTGAAGTTTGGATTTTTGCCCCTATGTGCATCACTTTACATTTTGCTACATTGAACTGCATTTGCCATTTCTTAGCCCACTCACCTAACTGATCAAGGTTCGCTTGGAGCTCTTTACAATCCTTTGCGGTTCTCCCCATCCTACATAATTTGGTATCATCTGCAAACTTGGCCACCACGCTACCCACCCCTATTTCCAGGTCATTTATGAATAGGTCAAAGACCACTGGTCCCAAAACGGATCCTTGGGGGACACCACTCCCGACATCTCTCCATTGTGAGAACTTCCCATTTACACCCACATTTTGCTTCGTGTTCCTCAACCAGTTTTTAATCCATAGGAGGACTTCCCCTTATATTCCTTGATTGCTTTCTCAATAGTCTCTGGTGAGGAACTTTGTCAAAAGCCTTTTAGAAATCCAAGTAGACAATGTCCACTGGTTCCCCCTTATCCACATGCCTGTACACCCTCAAAGAACTCTGGTAAATTTGTTAGGCAGGACTTTCTTCTGCAAAAGCCATGCTGACTCTTCCTCAGCAGGTCTGAGATTGGTGTGACATTGGCCATCTTCCAGTCTTCAGGGATGGAGGCTGATTTCAGGGATAAGTTGCATATTAAAGTGAGAAGATCAGCAATTTCATGCTTGAGCTCTTTAAGAACTCTTGGGTGAATGCAATCTGGGCCAGGGGATTTGGTAGCATTTAGTTTATCAATGGCTGCCAGAACTTCTTCCTTGTCTACCACTATCTTTGCTAGTTCCTCGGATTCACCTCCTAAGAAGCTTGGTTCAGGTGCAGGAATTTTGGGATTGTAGGGATTTATGGATAACTTTTTAGACTGGAATGCTGGGATCATTTTCATGGTTGTCATGAGGTAGCCAACTCCTGGAGGGCAACTTCCTGGACATTTATGGGGTGGATTCTGCAAAAGGTTGGCTTTGGGATGGAGCGTTGTGGTTCAGTGAGGTATAATACTGCTGGGTCCAAGCTGGAAGCGCTGTTGCATTCTGGGAGAGGGCTGTGCCAGAGGATCGGGGTCAGGAGCCCCTGAACTCAGAAGTACTTTGCCGACGCTTCCAGCAGTTCTGCTACCGTGACGCTGACGGGCCCTGAGAGGTTTGCAGCCGGCTCCATAGACTTTGCAACCGCTGGCTGAAGCCGGAGAGAAACTCAAAGAAGCCGATCCTGGACTTGGTGATCCTGGAGCCGTTCCTGACCATCCTACCCCACCAAATGCAGCGCTGGGTCAGAGGATGCGGGCCAGAGAGCAGCTCCCAAGCGGTGGCCCTGACCAAGGGTTTCCTCCTGAGTCAGGCCGAGGAGAAGAGGCAGGCAGAACAGGTGGCCACGTCCAATTGAAGCAGTGATATCTCACCTTCTCCAAAAGCTTCCCTGCCTGATATTTGTCCAAGTGTAAAACATCTAAATGGGAGATTTAACAATGTTCATCAGCAGCCACTCCCTCCAGGGGACTTCCTGTTCCTCCAGATAATTCACCACTGGTGGAAGAAAACCCTGCCACGTCTGCTCACGGAAAGGTCCAGGGTCTGGCAGCGGGGCAGGATCCGTTCCTTGGTGTGGTGCTTAAGAGCAGTGGACTCTAATCTGGAGAACTGGGGTTGATTCCCCGCTCCTCCACATGACGCTGGTTGGGTGATCTTGGGTCAATCACAGTTCTCTCAGAACTCTATCAGCCCCACCTGCCTCACCAGAAGTCTGTTGTGGGGAGAGGAAGGGAAAGGAGTTTGTAAGCCACTTTGAGACTCCTTACAGTTGGGAACAAGCAGGGTGTAAATCCAAACTCTTCTTCTTCCGCTCCATCTCTTGTTGCTGTTTCTGCTGTTTCAGAGGTGGGGTCCATCCGAGAAGATGGAAGCTGAGTTGGAAAGAGCTCCGCTGGAGGAAGGGCAGCCGGGCCAGGGCCAGGAATGTGTCCCAGATGCCCTCTCACCTGGTAAGGACTCTCTGTGCCTGGGTGGGATGGGGGCACCCGGTTATCCGGATGAGAAGAGAATTCTGGTCAGGAAAAAAAACATGAAATGCTTCTTCATCCAAATGATGGTCTTCAGTGTTCTTAGAGGACAGGGAAACTGGGGAAATATGCTTGTGCTCATGCTGCAGATACTCCTTGATATTGCACACAGTTTCCACATAGTTCAAGTCTGGTTTTTTTGGCCTGATGTCACAGCGAGGTGCCAGGTGACGTCATTTTAGCCTGCCTGTTTCTCTCCCACCTGCCTGGCTGGGCCTTTGGTCTGATCTAGCAGAGATGCTCTCACATTTTTCAGCTCCAGTGTTCATGGGACAGGTTCCAAGTAACACAGAAGTCCGAAATGCGTCAGTGGCCTTTACAGCTCCCTGAGGCTCATGGGTCCCTTTTGCTCCTCTTTCTCCCCTCCGGCCACTCACTGGAAAGTGTTTTGGTTCTTTTTGAGTGTCCCTCTGGGAAGATTTTGCAGCCCGTGGAATGAAGGAGCATAAAGCAGGATTCACTGGAGCAGAGAGGACAGGAAATGGAGGCTGATGCTCTTTCTTCCCCTTTCCCCTCCCTCGCAGGCAGTGAAGAGACACTCTTGATCCGCCCTCTTTGCAGAGACATGGAAACAGCTGCAGCACTCCCAGTCCAGGTAGGGGAGATGCGTTGGGGACAGCCTGGGTCCCCCCTCCTTTCTCAGGGGTTCTTTCCTCATGCAGTTGGTGCTGGGGGGGGGGCACATAAACTGAGCCCTCCGTCCTGCACCCTCCCTGAATGCCGTCTCTGCCTGGCATGACCCCTCATGAGGGAATCTGCTCTTTCTTTCAGCCTCTGATTTCCTTTGGGGAGGTGGCCGTGTATTTCACCGAGGCAGAGTGGGCGTTGCTGGATCCACACCAAAGAGCTCTTTACGAGGACGTCATGCTGGAGAACTACTGGAGCGTGGCCTCTCTGGGTAAGGAGCTCTCATAGGTGCCCTCAGAGGTACACATTGCAGGCTTTTCGGATGAGGCGTGAGTCAAAATCTTGAATAGTGATACTTGGTGCTGAGGCCAATTCCGCTATTTGCTTCCTTGCGGAGGCCTCGAGGTAGCAGGAAGGCAGCAAAAGCGAGATTCAGCCTGGCTGCGTGGAGTGACCAAAGCCTCTTTGGATTGCCTGAGGCAGCTGAGCCAGTGCAGGACTGAGAGGCCCCCAGGAAGACTCTGGAAGGGGCCCCGTCCTAGTTTCTCAGTTGACACCCATTGGAACACTCCTGTCCTCCCAAGGAGACGACAGTGATCTCCTCTGAGTGTGATCTGGAGAGCCAGCGTGGTGACCTTGGGCCAGTCACCGTTCTCCCAGAACTCTCTCAGCCCCACCTGCCTCACAAGGTGCCTGTTTTGGGGAGAGGAAAGGAATGGGATTGGTGAGCCGCTTTGAGGATCTTTAGGGAGGAGAACTGTTGTGTCTAAAAGCCTTCTCTTCTGCTTCCTCTTCTATTTCACCATCAACAGCAGAGGATCAAAAGAGTTGCAAGACAAGTCAAGTGTGAACGGAGGGGGAAGGGTTCTTTCAACCCCCTAGAAGTCCACAAGTGGAGTTTGGGGAGGGGCAGGCTGAATACAAAAGCTGCTCCCCTGCAAGACATGGCTGGCTATAAGGTGTGACCAGAAGCCCATTTGCGGGGTGGGGGAAGAAGTTCCGAGAAAGAAAACACACCCGCATGAATGAGCAGTGCCTGATGGGTAGCTTGGCTTCTTGCTTGGGGGCTCACTGGACCTCTTTCTTTCCTCCCACAGCACACGCAGGAAAGATGGTTGGGGGGCTCCAGGGGTTCTCTGTGGAAGAAGGCAAGGATGAAGATTCCAAGGATGGAGACGGACCACAGAGTCAAGAGGGAAGTCATGCAGACAAGAGAAAGGATATGCCCATTCTGTCCAGTGGGGGAGGCTTCAGTGAAATCCCAGACCAAGAAGTAAGGTCAACCAAAAGAAGAAGGAATGAAGGCTTTCACGCTGACCAGAGAATCAACTCCAGGAAAAACAGCAATGAAAATGTACCCTTTGAGATACATTTGCAAATGCCCACAGCAAAGAAGAGCCATAAATGCTTGAATTGTGGAAAGAGATTCCTTTGCAGAGCAGAGCTGCTTAGACATCAGAGAACACATAATCAAGAGACAACTTACAGCTGCTCTGACTGTAGCAAGAGCTTCTCACAAAGGTCAGACCTTTTTCAGCACCCAGGGACACATTCAGGAGAAAAGCCATTAATCTGTGTAGAGACACAAATGATCTTCTCTGGGAGAAGAAAGGGTAATAATGTACACATTCCAAAGCATGGTACAATAAGGGCACATAAATTCTTTAGGTGCAGAAAGTTCTTCAGCTACAGATCACAGCTCCTTGAGCACCAAAGAAGACACACAGCAGACAAAACTTTTGAATGCACAGAATGTGGAAAGAGATTCAGTCGGAGACACGCTCTTCAACAGCATCAATTTATTCACACAAAAGAGAGGCCTTTTGAATGCTCTGAGTGTGGAAAGAGATTCAGTTGGAGTGGCAGTCTTCAAAAGCATCAAAGAATTCACACAAAGGAGAGGCCTTTTAAATGCTCAGAGTGTGGAAAGAGATTCAGTCGGAGTGGCACTCTTAAACAGCATCAAAGAACTCACACAAAGGAAAGGCCTTTTGAATGCTCAGAGTGTGGAAAGAGATTCAGTGAGAGTGGCAGTCTTCACCAACATCAAAAAACTCACACAAAGGAGAGACCTTTTGAATGCACAGAATGTGGAAAGACATTCAGTCAGACTGACCATCTTCAACGGCATCAAAGAACTCACACAAAAGAGAGACCTTTTGAATGCTCAGAATGTGGAAAGAGATTCATTGAGAGTGGCAGTCTTCAAAAGCATCAAAGAATTCACACAAATGAGAGGCCTTTTGAATGCTCAGAGTGTGGAAAGAGATTCAGCCAGAGTAGCAGTCTTCAGCAGCATCAAAGAACTCACACAAAGGAAAGGCCTTTTGAATGCTCAGAGTGTGGAAAGAGATTCAGACGGAGTGGCACTCTTCAACAGCATCTAAGGACTCACACAAAGGAGAGGCCTTTTGAATGTTCAGAGTGTGGAAAGAGATTCAGTCACAGTAGCAACCTTCGAGACCATCTAAGAATTCACACAAAGGAGAGACCCTTTGAATGCTCAGAGTGTGGAAAGAGATTCAGTTGTAATGGCAATTTTCATCAGCATCAAATAACTCACACAAAAGAAAGATCTTTTGAATGCTCAGAGTGTGGAAAGAGATTCAATTGTAGTGGCAGTCTTCATCAGCATCAAAGAACTCACACAAAAGAGAGGC